>NW_028134147.1:0-57941 GCF_964662115.1 Mustela nivalis | reverse complement strand
AGAAAAGACATACTATTATATGGAAAAAATTAAGTGGAAAGGGTATGGAATAGTTTGCACAGTATGCTGCTTTAATGTGTGAAAAGAAAAATATATACATACACATGTATTTGTAAACTCATGGATTATCCATGGATTATCTCTGGGAGGATACACAAGAAATTGGTTTACTGTGGTTGCCTACAGGAAGGAAGAATGAGGAATAGGAGAAAGATTTATTTTCATTAAATACGTTAAAATTTGGGGGTGCCTGGGTGGCTCAGTGGGTTAAAGCCTCTGTCTTCGGCTCCGGTAGTGATCCCAGAGTCCTGGAATCAAGCCCCGCGTCAGGCTCTTTGCTCAGCGGGGAGCCTGTTTTCTCCTCTCTCTCTGCCTGCTTCTCTGCCTACTTGTGATCTCTGTCTGTCAAATAAGTAAATAAAATCTTAAAAAAAAATACGTTAAAAATTTTTGTACTATGTGCATGCACTTACCTTTCAAATAAATAAACTCTTAAATAACAGACACTAGATACATGGTTATGTGGGAAAATGTCCTTATTTTCTGGAAATTCAAATATTCAGAATTAAGATATCTATAATTACATTTATAATACTCTAAGAAAAAAGATGAAGCAAAAATGAAAACTGCTATAATTGTTAAGATCCAGCCAATAGTGTCGTTACACTATTCTAATTTTCTATACCTTTGTTATTTTTCATAATAAAAGTAAAAGTGAAATTCCTTTTTACCTGACATAATACAGTGAAATCCCTTTTACCTAACACAGACAAGTAATGTCTTTACCTGACATTAAGTTCTTATTAAAGTTCTTATTAACATAAGAAAACACCTTTAAAAGTTATGTAATTTAAGCATTTTAGGTTAACATAAAACAGAAATGTGACCTTCCTTCACAATCTTTGGCCCCGATGCCACAGCCTTACCATTATTATGAATCCATGGAAAAGTTCAATTTCATCCTACTCACATAAATCATTTCTACTTTTGGCTCCTTTAAAATGCAAACATCGGGGCGCCTGGGTGGCTCAGTGGGTTAAGCCGCTGACTTCAGCTAAGGTCATGATCTCAGGGTCCTGGGATCAAGTCCCGCATCGGGCTCTCTGCTCAGCAGGGAGCCTGCTTCCTCCTCTCTCTCTCTCTGCCTGCCTCTCTGCCTACCTGTGATCTCTCTCTGTCAAATAAATAAATAAAATCTTAAAAAAAATAAAATAAAATAAAATGCAAACATCTCAGTGACAAAAAAAATTACCCTTTATACAATGTTCCCCAAACTTTTACTGTTACCCCACAGCTAAATGACAACTTTTTAATAGTATCACTGAGTTTTTCAAAACAATCAACTTAATCAACTACTCTTTTCATGTTTATATTTCATCAGTTTATATATTTAACTAGTATGTAACTACAAAAACTCTTGGTAAGCAAACACTTCAAATGGTGGGACAAGTTCACATGTGTATTAGAGAACACTCATTAATATCAGTTTAGCACACTGTAAACATCAGTGAATTTCTCTTTTTTAAAGATTTCATTTATTTTTATTTATTAATTTATTTGACAGAGAGACAGTGCATCGCTTCTCAGCCTTTTGGCTAAGATCAAGTGTGGAGAGAGACAGTGCAAGTGGGGGAGGGAGAGGAATAAACAGACTCAGCTTTGGGTATGGACCTGAAGGGGGGGTCAATCCCAAGACCCCGAAATTATGACCTGAGCCAAATTAAGAGCCCAACACTCAGCTGCCTGACCCATTCAGGAGCCCCGTGAATTTATTTTTCAAATGAACTAGAAAGGGCAATTAATATAATAAGAATCAGTTAAGTGATTAAGAAAAACTTAATTTTTTAAAAATAGTGATAATAGCAGAAAAAAGGAAAAATACCTGCTAACATTGAAACCAGTCTTCAAGCAACAGGATGAGGCAGTAAATTGACCAACAGAAAAATGACAATAGATACAATTTAAAAATTAGGGAAACTAACACAGCTGCTGATCTCCGGCTTTTTATTAAACTAACATACAGCATCAAAATTCTATCATGTATCGGGCACCTGGGTGGCTCAGTGGGTTAAGCCTCCGCCTTTGGCTCAGGTCATGATCTCAGGGTCCTGGGATCGAGTCCCCCATCGGGCTCTCTGCTAGGCAGGGAGCCTGCTTCCTCTTCTCTCTCTCTCTGCCTGCCTCTCTGCCTGCTTGGTCTCTCTCTGTCAAATAAATAAATAAAATCTTTAAAAAAAAAAAAAAATTCTATCATTATCACTGCCAAGGTTCAGCAACAGAAGAATGGTCATACAGTACAGTTGTAGCTGTTATTCTTAGTAAGACAACTGATAAAGCCAGAGAAATAGTTCAGTATTTTCAAGAATAAACATCTGAATGCAAAGTAGTCATTTACCCACCTACAACTAAGCAATATGCTCTTCTTTCATTCTATCTTTACTAAAGCGCCTAACCCCTAACGTGACTATAAACAGCAGTAAACAGGAAGCTACTCCTATTCTGAAGGGTGGAAGAACTTGTAGACTATTTAAAAAATATAATTATTACAATGTATTAAAACCTAGTACACTGTAAATAGTAACCAGTACATTGTAAGTAGTAACTAGTAGTAGATGACACCAACTTCTCTTTTCAACTACTTGTATTTAATACCTAGGTATTCTATCGTGAACAAAAATATTCATATTTGAAATTCATAAAACAGATGCTTAAATGGAAATTTAAAAAAAATTCCTGCCAAGGAATTATTTACTTTGCAAAAATAATTTCCTCTAAATTTGATTCACTAATTAAATATTCTAGTGAATATAAAATGATTCCATTTATATCTGTTACCTAAAATCTCTCAAGTATATTTAGGAATCTCTCATTAAAAAAAAAAGGTTATCATCTAAAACTGGAATCCAGTAAGAGCTACTTTAGAACTTGCCTATTATCTGCTAAGAAAGTAGCAATGACCATGAATAGTATTTCCATAACACTCATATACAAACTACTTTGCAGTATACCTTATTTTGAGAATGTGGATTTTTAAATTTGCCTTCTAGAACTGTAATATTATCTCAACAATGCTTATTATCTATAGGGAAACACAGTTTCATTTCCACCAAATTCTCTCTCAATATCACTCACTAAAAGCACATTAATTTAAAATTCATGAAGATATTTATTACAGGAATTCTAAAATACTGCTAAGATCTCCCTGAAGTATTTGTATTTTTATTCTTTATAATAAAGCCCCAATTTGGATTATTTTATTGCACTATTCAAGATTTAAATATTATTACAAACATATTCTTTAGAGCATAATCATCTTACATTATAGGCTGAGCTAATACCTAGTCTCATTTTGTGTGCTATTTTAGCTATAATACTTCATTTCCAGCACATTTCCAAATGGAGACAGTACTCTAATTCCCGGCCTCTATACTGACTTATTTACTTAAAATTCTTGTCCTTGTTAAACAATTGTTGTCATCTGTAACATTGGTAAATCTTGTCACAATACCTAACAGTTTTAAAACACTGCAAAATCATAGATGCTGAGGTTTTTAGTGTAACACAATATAAATTTGTTCATTTGCTTACCTAAGGTGAACCAAAGTGACAATCCCATCTGTCACCATTAAAAAAAAAAAAAAAAAAAGGAATTTTATTTATTTATTTGACAGAGAGAGACCACAAGTAGGCAGAGAGGCGAAAGGGAGAGGAAGGGAAGCAGGTTCCCGGCTGAGCAGAGAGGCCACTGCGGGACTTGATCCCAGGACCCTAGGATCATGACCTGAGCCGAAGGCAGAGGCTTAACCCACTAAGCCACTCAGGGACCTCCCATCTGTCAACCTTTTGAAAATGAAGGTATTTAGAAACTGTGAATGTTTTATCTTTATAGTTCCTAATCTCATTCCTATAAATTTGTTATGTTAAAACTCATTAATTTCAAGTTTTAAAAGTCGCAAACTGTCAAAAACTTCTTATAACTAATGCTTCGGCTTTCTTGTTATTTTTGGTAGTTAAATTTCTGTTGTATATAATCTAGTCTGTGGTATTTTGTTATGGCAGCCCCTTAACACACAAAGTCTTCTGCAAATAGGGAGTTTTACTTTTTCCTTCTAATCTGTGTGACTTTTATTTCTTTTTCATGCTTTGTTAAACCTGTTGATATTTCCACTACCTTGCTAAATAGGAGTGATGAGAGAAGGTATTTTTGCTTGGTCCAATTTTAGAAAGAAACCATGTAAAGATTTTCATATTTAAGTATGCCATTATTTGTATGCATTTTTTAAAAATTATTTATTTATCTATCAGAGAGAGAGCACAAGCAGGCAGAGTGGCAGGAAGAGGCAGAGAGAGAAGCAGACTCCCCGCTGATCACCCCAGGATCCAGGGATCATGACCTGAGTCAAAGACAGTGGCTTAACCAAATGAGCCACCCAAGTGCCTCTTGTGTGCATTTGTTTTTAGGTTTATTTTATTGTTCTTTTTTTCTAACTTCTTGAATTGAATACTCAGTTCACTTATTTTAATTATTTACAGAATAGTAATATATACTTAAGGCTAAAATTTTCCTGAGTATTACGTTAGCTGTATCCCATAGAGCTGGTTCATTTTTTAATGTTAGTTTTTAGACAGTTTATAATTCCTCTTTAACCTCAAAGCTGTTGAGTTTTAGAATACATAGACAGTGAGGTTCCATAGGCTTTTTGTTCATTTTACTTTACTGCTCTAAAATCAGGACAACAAGTTCTTTAAGAACTTTATTAAACATTTTATGACCAAACTTACTATTTTTGTGGATATTCCACAGGAGATAAGTTCTGTTTTCAGAATACAGAATATGGTCTATACCAATCAATTCATTTAGGTCCTCAATATCTTTACTTACCTTTCATATAGATAATTTATCATGAGATAGATGAGAGAGATAAAATTAAGTTCCTACGGGACGCCTGGGTGGCTCAGTTTGTTAAGCAGCTGCCTTCGTCTCAGGTCGTGACCCTAGGGTCCTGAGATGGAGTCCCACATCTGGCTCCTGGCTCAGCACAGAGCTTGCTTCTCCCTCCCACTCTGCTTGCTGCTCTCCCTGCTTGTACTCTCCCTCTCTGTTAAATGAATAAATAAAACCTTAAAAAAAAGTTAAGTTCCTACTACTCACATACTTATTTCACATCATGATTCCCATAGTTTTTGCCTTATAAAAGTGATACAGAGGAAATAACACAAATATATGGCACCTGTAAGGCATATATTCCTGTTAGATCACCTTTGTGGATGTCACAGTATTATAAATTGCCTTTTACGATCTTGTATAAATCTTTTTGCCTTGAATTCAATCTTCACTAATATTAGGCTTATTATACCTTGGTTGCAAGTATTTCTTACAGATCTTTTGTTTGGTTACTGACTAAGAGAAATAATACCCAAAATTTAAAAAAATTTTCACACAAATACATCTTTTTTTTTTTTTTTTAAAGAATTTATTTATTTATTTGACAAACAGAACACAAGTAGGCAGAGAACCAGGCAGAGGGAGAGGGAGAAACAGGCTCTCCACTGAGCAGAGAGCCAGACGTGGGGCTCCTGGGTGGCTCAGTTGGTTGGGTGGCTGCCTTCAGCTCAGGTCATGATCCTGGGGTCCTAGGATCGAGCCCCACATCTTTTTTAATGGTTTCTGGGTTTTTAGTCTTATTTAAGAACTTCACCAACTACCATAATAGATTACACAATTAAAGTACGCTTTCTATTTTTTTCAGATTATTTTTCTGTTTTTTAGTAAAATGTTATGGTTTTCTTCGTAAGTTTCCTGTTAAAGGTATTTGAAAGCCTATCATATTTTTATAACTCGTATTAACAGAATTTTTTTTTTTTTTAGTTCCCAGTCACTGGGTTGAAGAATGCTGATAAAGCATTACTTCACTATGTCTGTGAGGATGTTTCCTCAAGATATTAGCATTTGAATTGAACCAGGTAAAGCATGTAGCCCTACCACCACCACCCCCCAGGCTACAGCTAATCCCTTGAGGGCTGGAATAAAAAAGGCAGAAGGGCAGGGTACCTGGGTGCCTCATTCCATTAAGGGGCCAATTCTTGGTTTTAGCTAGGTCTTGATCTCAGGGTCCTGATACTAACCCACTCATACAGGATCTAGCCCCACTTCGGGCTCTGTGCTCAGTGCCGAGCCTGTTTGTCCCTCCTGTTTTGGTTACTCCCTGCGCTTACTCTCACTCTCAAGTTAAAAAAAAAAAAAAAAAAAAAAAATCTAAAAAAGAAAGAAGGCAAAAGGGCAAATTAACTGTCCACTTGAGTTCAGAAATCCATCTACCCTGGAACAGGGGCGCTCCCAGTTTCTGACCTTTTGGAGTTAGACTAGGACTTACACCACATTTGCAGGCCTTCAGAGTAGACAGTGTTTTGCCACTGGCTTTCCTGGCTCTCCAGCTTACAAACAAAAGATCAACAGATCATGGAGTTGGGTCCCCCCAAAATTGGGTACCCCAATAATGGGTCCATGATCAAAGGAGTGAGACTAATACAAAGGGAAGGTCAAGCAAAGTTTTATTTCGCGCCAGGCATCAAGAACCAGACTGACCATCAAACGGACCAGTCGGGGCGCCCCTACAGAGAGGACGACACCTCCCTGCTTTCCAGACTAACTTTTATAGAGCAAAGGCCAAGTGGTTGGGCCTGGCCACACACAGGTGGCCAATGAAATTGTAACACACACAGGAAACTCCACAGTGATGCTAGGTGACCAACTGAATTACAATTTACCCTAGTAGACATTTGATCCAGCCTATCACCTTGTTCAGAATTGGTGCCCAAAAGGCACCCAAAGGGCGGGGCCCATACTCCTTGGTAGCTAGGAGACAGTACACGTCCCCCACTGACTGAATACCTCCACCTGGCCTGACCGACCCTTGTATTTGGAGTTTGTTACCTGGGACTGGTTTCCCGGACTTATTTTTAAGTCCCCTAGGGGAAGGGGAGCAGGGACAGTTTAAGGATTAAACAACAAAGTTATTGTTTAACCTCAATGGAAGCCTCTGGCTAAAATAAAAATATAAAATAGGTCCTTACAGTGGGACTTCTTGTCATCCATAAGCACATGACCCAATTCCTATAACAAATCTCTTATATATCTACAATATCCTACTGCTTCTGTCTCTCTGGAAAACCCTAATACATTCCCTTTATAGATCTTTCTGCTCTAAGAGAGAATAGTTGTTGGTTTTCTTATGCTTATATACTGCTCCATCTTATCAAATTCTAGTCTTTAAGGAAAAAAAAAAAAAAACCTAGAGGGTCGCCCAGGTGGCTCAGTGGGTTAAAGCCTCTGCCTTCAGCTCAGGTCGTGATCCCAGGATCCTGGGATTGAGCCCCGAATCAGGCTCTCTGCTCAGTGGGGTGCCGGCTTCCCCCTCTTTCTCTGCCTGCCTCTCTGCCTACTTGTGATCTCTGTCAAATAAAATAAATAAAATCTTAAAAAAAAAAAAAACCTAGAATATCTCAACTACTCTAGGTCTATAATCTTATAAAATGGAAAGAGAAACATGTTTACTTCTTCTTTTCCAAAGTTTATCATATCAAAGTTAATTCCTCTCCGTCACCCATATTTCTTTTGGTCTAACTATATTTGTTAGCACCTCTATGAAAATGTTTAAAATAAATGGCCATAACAGGCTTCCTTCTAGTCCCTCATTTTAATTCACTTGGTCAAATGTCCTCACCTTATCTGAGTAGTTTTCTCCAGTACCTTTTTCTCTTAAGATTTTATTTATTTATTTGACAGAGAGAGACACAGAGAGAGAGGGAACACAAGCAGGGAGAATGTGAGAGGGAGAAGCAGGTTTCCCACTGAGAAGGGAGCCCAAGAGGGGCTCAACCCCAGGATGTGGGGGCAGGGGAAGGGAGGCGCATACCATGACCTGAGGGGAAGGAAGCCACTTAAGGACTGAGATTTAAGGTGCCCCTCCGGTACCTGTTTTACCTACAGCTTATATTAGAAATGACTGCTGAATATTAACAAAGGCCTTTTTAGTATCTACTTATCTGAGAATATAATTTTTCTTCTTTAATTTGCCGATACGAATTACGCTAATAGACTTTCTAACTAAATTTCCTGTAAATTCCTGGAATAAATTCTACTTGGTCAGTGGCGTAACTACTCACATGATACACTGTTGGAGTCTACATGCTAATATGTACTTATAATTTTCACATCTACATTCACAAGTGAGAATGTCTATAATCTCCCATATGCTTTTTTGTCACTGTTTATGAGATTTGGGGTATTAAAGCTATGTAGTAGTCATAAAGTAAATTGAAGACCTTTTCATCTTTTCCTATAGCTCAGAATAATTTAAACAGCAAAGGTGTAATGTGTTTGAAAGTAACAACAGCTGGTATTAATGAATATTTTATTAGCTGTAAACACATTATATGCATTGACTCACATTAAGTAACAATTCAGCTGTGAATCCACCCTGTCTTGGTCTTTCTTTCAATAGCAGATCTCTATTCACCTTTCCAATTTCTTCTATGTTAATCTCCAAGTTTTCTACTTTTACAGAAAGTCAATTTGGTTTATTTGTATTTTGAAAAAACAACAACAACAACAACAAAAAAATCCATTTGTTAGTTTCAAGTTTGTTTATACAATGCTGCATGTGGATTCATACCAGTCTATGATTTTGTGATAATAATACCTCCTTTCTTCCTAATCTCAATTCTAATTGTTCTCCACTTACCTCCTTAATCAGACCCAAAAGGACTTTCTCTATGATCTGGACTTTACACAGACCAAGTTAATGGACTTATTCATTTCTCTTTCTTTAGTTTTAATGTTTACATTCATTGTTTCATTTTTCTAACTTTCTTCTGGTTTCCTTTTTATTTTTTAAATTCCTTTAAAATGTGCACTAAGTTTCTGGGCTAGTCAATAAGTTTATTATTTCTTATAGCAAAACCTTCCCTTTAAACACAGCTTTGCGATGCAAACAATCAACTGAAACACATGAACTCTAATTGAATCCTGGATCAGAATCAGTTAATTAAAATAAACACACTCTAAAAAATTTTTTTTTTAGTAATTGGGAAAATTTTGTATGGGCAACATATTAGGTGACATTACTGAACTACTGTTTATTTTCTTAAAAGTGATGTTGTACTACCACTATGCAGTAGACTGTCATTTTTAGGAAATGCATACTGAACTGTTTAGGCATTAAATATTATGACCTCTGCATTTTTTTTTTTTTAAGATTTTATTTATTTATTTGACAGAGATCACAAGTAGGCAGAGTCAGGCAGAGAGAGAGAGGAGGAAGCAGGCTCCCTGCTGAGCTGAGAGCCCGATGTGGGACTCGATCCAAGGATCCTGGGATCATGACCTGAGCCGAAGGCAGAGGCTTTAACCCACTGAGCCACCCAGGTGCCCCGACCTCTGCATTTTTAAATGATTTATGGGCTAAATTATGTCTCCTCCCTTAAAAATTCATAGGCTGAAGCCCAACCACAGTATCTCAGAATACCACTATTTTGGAGATAGGACCTTTAAAGAGGTAATTAAGTTAAAATGAGGCCATTATGGTAGACTTTGGCATCTGACTGGTATCCTTATAAAGAGATTAGAATACAGGGAGAGACATCAGGGGCACACCCACATAAGGGCAGCCAAGTACGCAGCAACAAGGGGCACCTGGGTGGCTCAGTCGGTTAAGCATCCAACTCTTGGTTTCAGTTCAGTCATGATCTCAGGTCACGATCTCAGGTCCGTGGATTGAGCCCCATATCCTTCACGTCAGGCTCTCTGCTCAGCGGGGAGTCTGCCTGAGAATCCTCTAGCTCTGCCCTCACCTCCTGGGCCCCCGGCCCCTCAAAAAAATAGAACTTAAAAAAAAGAAGCAGCAACAAGGTAGCCATCTGCAAGTCAAGAAGAGAGGCCTCAGAGGAAACCAAACTTGCCAGTACCTTGATCTTGAACTTCCAGCCTCCAGAACCATGAGAAAATCAATTTCTGTTCTTTAAATAAGTCAACCAGTCTACGGTATTTTGCTATGGCAACCCTAGAAAGCTAATGCAAACAGCTCTGGGAGAAAAATGATAAATACAAAGAGAGAAAGCAAAAATAGCAAAAGCTTAATGTTGCTTATTTCATTCTATGATTCTTTTAATTTTTATGTAAATTTAAAACTTTCCAAAATTAAAAGGTTTATATTAGCATCCAAAAACTCTGGGCATTTTTTATCATCACAATAGTCAAATTTTATGTACCTTTATAAAATGAACCACCTATCTCATTTGTGAAATTAGACAATTATCAATCTGACATTAATAGATACTAAAAGAATTTCAAGTGTTCTAAACCACTAAAATAATACCTGGTAGCGTAAGTACTTAGGAAATAGTGAGTATCACTAGTAGTAAATTCATATTCCAAATGGGCGATGTGATTCTGCTTCAGGCTGCATCACTGTTGTCATACATGTATGAGTAGTAGTTTAAGAAAATCACCCTAATCCTGAAAGCAATTAACTGTATTCTCATATATTCCAAAAGGACCAATCATTACAAGTAAACAAATCAATTCTGTTAAATCATTTTCTATAAATACAACACAGAAAAACAATCACATTGTTGGGGTAAGAAATTATGGAAGGAACAACAAAGAAATTCTGAAATGGAAATGAAAGTTTTTAACTTACTGACTGACTAAATCAGATCCCATCTTAGCGCCATCATCTGCTTCCTCTTCCATATCAGAGTCCATACCATTGTCACCTTATAAATAAAATAAACTATTGAAAGCAGGCTTATAAAATGTCAGAACAATTTAATAACTACACAAATTGCCATCTATAAAAGTGACGCAGATTCAAGGACTTAATAGTTGTTGAAAGATGACATTTTTAATTGCTTATATTTAAAATGAGTTCTTTCAAGGTGCCTGGGTGGCTCAGTCCTTAAGTGTCTGCCTTCAGCTCAGGTCATGGCTCCAGGGTCCTGGGATGGAGTCCCACATCGGGCTCCCTACTCAGTGGGGAGCATGCTTCTCCCTCTCCCACTCCCCCTGCTTGTGCTCCCTCATTTGCTCTGTCTCTCTGTGAAATACATAAAATCTTAAAAAAAAAAAAAAAATTGGTTCTTTCAATGCCTTATTAGGTATTTCTCACTGCCTTCCCGTTATCTATGTCATAAATATATACATACACACACAAAAAAAAACATGTGTGTATATATGTACTTATAGACTACAACCAAATGTGTACAATTATTAGCAAAGTTATAAATTCCATTAAAACGGGGCGCCTGGGTGGCTCAGTGGGTTAAGCTGCTGCCTTCGGCTCAGGTCATGATCTCAGGGTCCTGGGATCGAGTCCCACATCGGGCTCTCTGCTCAGCGGGGAGCCTGCTTCCTCCTCTCTCTCTGCCTGCCTCTCTGCCTACTTCTGATCTCTCTCTGTCAAATAAATAAATAAAATCTTTAAAAAAAAATTCCATTAAACCATTTTATTTTGTTTTAAAGATTTTAAGTAATTTCTACACCCATGTGGGGCTCAAATTCACAGCCCTGATATCAAGAGTCATGCTCTACCAAGTGAACCAGCCAAGCGTGCACATTAAAACATTTTGCATTTAAAAAAGATATCTCTGGAAATCTAAAGTCTCCATTCTTTTGCTTCTTCTCCTGTAATGCTAATGCTATAATCCTTGTACAGTTCCAAAAGAAAAAAAAAATGTCTGAAAATCTAAAATTCTGGGGCGCCTCAGTGGCTCAGACGGTTAAGCGTCTACCTTTAGCTCAGGTTGTGATCTCCAGGTCCTGGGATCAAGTCCCACATCAGGCTTCTGGCTCAGCAGGGAGTATGCTTCTCCCTCTCCCTCCACCTCTCCCCCTGCTCTTGCTTTCTCTCTGTCTCTTATCAAATGAATAAAAACCCATAATTTAAAAAAAGAAAATCTAAAATTCTACAAATAGTAGCATCACAAAGAAGAGTTATAGTTTAGGCAGAGATAAATATAGGCAAATTGCAAAAATTCTTCCAACTCCACAGCCAGGTCTTATTAGAGCAAAAGCAGTATGCAATGGGCAATTACAAGCAATAGTAATGTAAAGCATAACATAGAAAATTATTTTTAGAAAAGCCATCTCAATAATTAATGCTTTTTTACAGCATTTGGGTAAAATTTTTTATTTCATTTTTATTTATACAAACTTATGCTCTTACCTTTGATTATATTTAGTTTGAGAAAATGAAATACAGATCAAAAAGTCTATTCTTGAAATGTTATTCTGCTAAGTAAGCTTTATTTCAAAGCACAAAGAGAAGTAAAATTACTCAATGACTACCCAGTAATGAAATTAAACTAACAATCAAGAAAAGAAAGAGTAACTTAGGACTTATGCTAGATATATGTTAAATAATAAGTTACCAGAGTTTAGAAATCCGTATTCTTACCCTCGAGAATCTTCAAGATTTTTTTTTCAGATAGGAGCTCTAACTGTTCTTGGCAGAGTTTTTTAATTTCTTCTATTGAACAGTTCTAAAGAAAATGACATTAAAAATATACACTTACGTAATATAGTGCCAGAGTAAACTAGAAAACAGCAATCCTAAAAAAAAGTCTGGTTAGCAAACTCTTAAAATAAGACAAATTAAAAGCCACATAAATCTTTCCATGAGATAGTATCTGAAAAACTGTCAATAACATGTAATTGTTGTAATTTATAGACATTTGATGAGAATAAAGTATCATATTTATTATGAAAGAACTAAAGAGAAGTGAGGTACCCAGATATTCTTAACAGCAGCCTAGTTTTTAGGTAATTCCTCTAAAGATTTAAATACTCAAGTGCTGGCTTTATACATCTTAGATCTTCCACACCTTATTTCCATTAGAATACCATAAATAAATAAATGAAAACATTTGTGAATTTAGTGAAATGTAAGCTTCCACCAACCAATACTGTGTATTGTTACATTGTAGAATATTATTTCTTAAGACACCAGAGTCATTATATCTCTAATTTTGTTATTAAAATGTCCTGCATTTAAAAGAATAATTTCTAAAAGGCTAGTAAGTTCCTTACCTAAACACAGTATACTGCTCCATTTTTTCTTGGCAAACTTAAATAACAAGGGCTTTTATACTTCTCTAAGATCCCACTTTTTAATCTTTTTGAAGTAGCTTGAGTTGAAAACATCCAATTATGATTTACATGAAGTAAAATGACTACTATAAAAAAGATGTTTGTAGGGGCGCCTGGGTGGCTCAATGGGTTAAAGCCTCTGCCTTCAGCTCAGGTCACGATCCCAGGGTTCTGGGATGGAGCCCTGCATGGGGCTCTCTGCTCAGCAGGGAGCTGCTTCCCCCCTCTCTCTGCCTGCCTCTCTGCCTGTTTGTGATCTCTGTCTGTCAAATAAATAAATAAATAATCATTTAAAAAATAAAAGGTGTTTGTATATTTCTATATATGTGTATAATTCAATAATATATGTGATGAAGTACCTTTAACACATCAGGAAGCATCTTCTGTAACTTTTTCTCGCCTATGATACAGAAACACTGCTGAAGCATTTCTTTTTTGTCTGATATATAGAAACTAACTGGCTTTAATGACACAGTCAAGTCCAGTCCACCTTCTTCAAGGTCACTGTGCTCTGCCAAGAATAATTCTTTTTCCAAAGTTGGCAAAAGGTATTTGGTATCCTAAAATTAAAAGAGACAAAGAACCATTAAATAAAGGAGTGTGTATATGATGTCATACATTTACATTTAGTAACTACTACATTAAACATTTCCAAATTCTTTGTTTGCATAAATAAAGCCAATAAAAGTATATTTAATTGTTCAGTATTTTTTGATCTTACTGTCCCTACTACAATTAATACGGTCAACTAATACAAAGTGAAGAGATGATCTCAGGACACACAAGTGAAAATATACTAAATATTTAAAAAAAAAAAGGAAATATACTCAGTATTGAGTGACTGCCTATAATTTTAGACTGCTGAACAATTAGGGTAATCCTCTAGCATGTCACTCAACCCAAAACTTTATGCATGCATTGTTTGCTTCTGAAATTCATAAAAAGAAATAGGATGGCGGCAAAAATGCTGAAAACCACAATTAAGAAATATTACTGCTTACTAGGAGCTACACACATTGTTAAAACTGCTATGTAATTTAATCATATTCAAAGTAGCCAAATCATTTAAGACATTTCTGTCAATTTGACCTCCTATCGCCCAAATATATCCAGTCTGTCTAAATCTACTGCTATAATCCTGGTCCAAGGTGCCATCATCTTTTGCCTAGATTACCTCAACAGTTACTTAACTGGATGTCTTGCATCTAATCTGAGTTCTTTCCAATCTGTTTTGCATACTGTTCCTAGAATAGATTCTATAAAATATACATATACCCATCCTCTTTATTAATAACTTCTTGATGACTCTGCACTCATCTTAGGGTAATAAAGCCTATCTGATCCAACATGTTCATTATTTATGCTACAAACACAACAACCTTCTTTGAATTACTCAAATATAACCTGATCTTCCTTCACCTCATTCAGGCAGGGCTTTTGTACGTATCACTCTGCCTAAGACAGCCTTTCCTCCCCACATCCCCCTAACACTATACTCCTAAAATTAACAAATTCAGATATCAATTCAAA
Organism: Mustela nivalis; assembly: GCF_964662115.1. Lineage (NCBI taxonomy): Eukaryota > Metazoa > Chordata > Mammalia > Carnivora > Mustelidae > Mustela > Mustela nivalis. The sequence goes on along the minus strand of NW_028134147.1, from coordinate 43,264 downwards.
AGTCATCTCTTCAAGAAAATATTCCCTGACTATATAGTTCAAATAGGTTTCTTTATTATATTTTCCAATAGAGTTGTTTTAAAAGTGACTTAAAAACACACCAATTTTAAAGAATACTATGACAATTAGGCTGAAAAAGTAAAGGTTAGATCTCATTTTAATGGTTCACAAAGTAAGTAGTGAGGATATAGAGAAACTGGACATCTCACACACTGCTAGTAGGAACAGAAAGCAGTACAACTGCTTTGAAAAAAGTTTGACAGTTCCTTAAAAAGTTTTATGACCCAGGAATCCCATTCCTAGATATGCATCCAAGAGAAATGTAACCACACACCTGCACAAAAACCTGTACACAAATATTCATAGCGTTATTCATAATAGCTAAAAGATGGCAACAATCCAAATGTCCATCAAGTGACAAACGGAAAAACCAATTGTGGTATAGCCATACATTGAAATATTATTCCATTAATATAAAATGTCCTGAGCAGGGAAATCCATAAATCTATACAGAGAGGAAGTAGTGACTGCCAAAGGAGTGAGTACTGCAGATGATAATTGAAAGGTACACACTGGGTTTCTTCTGGGGTAATGGAAATAAAACTAACTATAGTGATTGCTGAACAACTCCATTAATATGCTCAAAACCAGTGAACTATATATTTCAAACAAGTGAATTGTATGGTATATGAATTACAACTCTACAAAGCTGTTACCAAAAACAGCATCAACAGTAAGAGGAAACACAATATACACCAGATGTAATGGCACTCTCAGAATTCTGAGATGTTGGGGAGCTGGGTGGCTCAATGGGTTAAGCCTCTGCCTTCGGCTCAGGTCATGATCTTAGGGTCCTGGGATCGAGCCCCACACTGGGCTCTCTGCTCAGTGGGGAGCCTGCTTTCCCCCTCTCTGCCTGCCTCTGCCTACTTGTGATCTCTGTCTGTCAGATAAATAAATAAAATCTTAAAAAAAAAAAAAAGAATTTTGAGTTGTTAATCTATATGCCTAATACAACGACGTCTTTTTTTCTTCTTCACAAATTAGAACTAGGGTTTAGTTCTGCCTGAAAATATTATTAATTAATTTTTAAAAATTAAAAAAACTCTACCAGACTCACTGAGCGATAAACGCAAATAGTCCAGTTCTAATAAAGCTTTAGGAAAAAGATTAAAACTATTCTGGAACACATCCCCAAAATGCAAAACTTTCCAAATCAATCCATAATCTCGATACCAAAACCAGACAGGATAACTACAAAAATAAAAACTGTAAGCTGATTTAATTTAGGAACATAGACACCAAGTAAGAATACTGAATTCCAGCTGAGTACAGTAACCAAACCAATAAACCAAACAGGGTCTATCCCAAGACTGCAAAACAGTTCAACATGAGTTAATTTACTAAGTTATTAAAAATTACATTTTCAGATTAAAGGAGGAAAATTATGTGATCATCTCAACAGAATGCCATAAAAGCATCCAATAAAACTCTACAACCCTCAGTGAACTAGGAATTGAAGAAAATGTCCTTAACTTGATCAAAAGAATCTTTCATGATCTTTGACAAATGTACTTTTGGATGGAACATTAGAAGTGTTCCCAATTAAAAAAACAAATGAGAAAAAAATGCCTACCACTGCCTCTGTTCAACACTACACTAAAAGTCTTCATTAAAGTAAAAGTACAAAAAACAAGAAGTATTAGCACTGAAAAAAAGAGACAAAATCCCCTGTTCGTACAAATTTCTAAGCCAATTTTAAACTAGTAATTAATAGTGTCGCTAAATACAAGAAAATACATAAAAATAAATGGTTTTCTAAAAAAAATAATAGTTTTCCGTGCTTCCACAGCTCCCAATTTAAAGGTGTAATCTTTAAAAATACTAGAAGAAAACAAAAACTAGTTTTAGGATAGGTTGGGAGGATGGAAAGATCTTTCTAATCATACAAAATCCAGAAGGCAAAGGATAATATTATTAATCTTGACCACAGAGAAATTAAAAACTTCAGTACACCATAGACAAAGTTACAGTAACATCTGCAATATACCTTACACAGAGGGTAAGAACACAGACCTTAAATAGATTCAGAACTTTCTAGTAAAAAGCTCAAAATAACCAAAAAGAAAAATGGCCAGAGAATATATTTATGCAACTTACATGCGGAGGAATCAAATGGCAAATAAAAATATTAAAATGTTCAATCTCACTGTTAATCAGGAATATATAAATCAGAACAAATAAAATATTAATTTCACCCATTAAGCTTATAAATTTTTCAAAAATGGATATAGTGATTATTTGCAGAAACTGGTATTCTTTTGTAATGTTTAGACTATACACCAGTAAAATCTGTTTTGGAAAGTATTTGGTGGTACCTACCAAATCTTTTTAAATGCATAAACTTTGACCCAGCAATTTCACTTCTAAGATTCTATCCTCAAGTACTTGTTGCCAATATATATGTACAATGGTTCATTTTCACATTATCTCTGTAACAGCAAGAAAACTAAAAATCTAAATAGTCATCAATAAAGATAAAATGGAATATACTGCAGTCACTAAAAAATAAGACAATTATCTAATTCAATGGGGGTAGTATCACAATAAAGCTTATATGTAAAACCTTAAATACACAAACTTAACAAGAGCTAATGAAGATGCTGCCTAGCAAATAAAGGGGAGGCTTAAACAGAGACTCTCATGCTTTCTCTTTTATTTCTGTGTTGTATAACTTTTATGTATTCACGCTTTCGTTATAATATAAGCAAACAGCTTTTTTTTTTTTTTTAAACGGTGGTATTTTGGTAGATCGACGGAGTGTAAAAAACATGGCTTTTGTATCAGATATTGGTTTCAAAATGTAGGTGTTACTAACAAACTGTGACTGTGGGTAAACTTCATTAATTTCTCTGAACCTCAATTTTCTCATCCTGTAAGGCGGAGTTAATCATAATCTACTAAAAGGTGAAGATAAAGAAAGAATAAGCGGCGGCTCTCAAGGGCACTGAAGCCTAGCTCCCGACCCATACTTTTCAGGTCGACTGCTGCTGGAGTGGAAGGGGCCAAAAGCTAGATGAGCCAGATGATCAGCAAACCCAGAAAGTTTAAGTTAAAGGCACGGGAGTGTGCGGTTCAACCGGTATTTAGGCACATGAACCTCAAGGAGGGGTGGAACCCTGGGACCGTAGCACTAAGTGAGCTACAGTAAGAGCCCAGCCGTCGTCACCAAATTCCGCTCCCCGCCCGTCTTCCTCGGAGAACGCAGCTGCTCCGAGAGCCCCGAGAAGGGCGCGCACGCACCTGCTGCAGGGACCCGGAGACGCTGGAGGATGAGTCAGTGCTCCTCCGCTTCCGGCGCTCGCTGCGCTCCACGCTGCTCCCGCCCCAGCAGCTGCCTCCACTCCCACCGCCTGTGACACTTCCACTGAAGCTGGTGTTCCCACAGCAGGTGACGCTCCCGCAGCCGCTGGTACTCCCACAGCCGCTGGTGCTTCCACTGCCGCTACTTGCTAGGGCGGGCACCAAGTCCGGCGCCGGGAGCGCCGCGGCCGCGTCCTGACCGCTGCGTTTGCGCCGCTTCTCCCGGGAAGACTTCTTCCCCGTCATGATCCCCCCGCTGCAATCATCGGGCGAAAGCCCGCCGTCTCTGAAGCTACCCAAACTCCGCTGTGGCGGCGACTATGGGCGGTGAGCACTGGCGTCGCAGATTGTGCGTCACTTCCGGCCTCGTCGCAGAGGCCGGAAGGGGTTCCTGGAGGGCGTGCCTGGCAGCAACTGCGCTGCCCAGCGAGAAGTGGAGGTTGGCTTGAATTTGCTGGAGGACTAACAGGTTGTCTTGAGCGAAGGTTTCTGTGTCTTTCTGCAAAGGACGGAAGGTGGAGCTTTACCGTAGCACTTTGGCTTATTGATTCCTCCTTTCAGATTTTGTCCAATACACATACACAGTAAGGTATGGTGTAGTTTTTGTTTTGTCTTCCAGTGTTTATTCGTGACACTAAAATGTTGTAACAATAAGAAGAACTGGGTGGGGGGGGGGGCCTGGGTGGCTCAGTGGGTTAAGCCGCTGCCTTCGGCTCAGGTCATGATCCCGGGGTCCTGGGATCGAGTCCCACATCAGGCTCTCTGTTCAGCGGGGAGCCTGCTTCCCCCCCCCCCCCGCCCCTCTGCCTGCCTCTCTGTCTACTTGTGATCTCTCTCTGTAAAATAAATAAATTAAATTTAAAAAAAAAAGAAGAAGAAGAACTGGGGGAAAATCTCATTAACATCATCACGGGGGCACATTTTTTGAAGTGTATTTTAGGGAATTACACAGAAGTAGGGTTTTGTGCTTCTTTGTTTTTCCCCATTAACACTATTTTTTAGGCATGTTTCTATTTCACTTCTAAAGGCACTTGGGGGCGCCTGGGTGGCTCAGTGGGTTAAGCCGCTGCCTTCGGCTCAGGTCATGATCTCGGGGTCCTGGGATCGAGTCCCGCATCGGGCTCTCTGCTCAGCGGGGAGCCTGCTTCCCTCTTCCCTCTATCTCCCTTTCTGCCTGCCTCTCCATCTGCTTGTGATATCTCTCTGTCAAATAAATAAATAAAATCTTTAAAGGCACTTGGGTCTAGTATTTCACCATATTCTTTCTCTATTTAATACTTGAATGCTGGCATTAGCTGTTGCCAAACTGTTACATTTCACAATAATGCAGCTATGAACAGCTTTAAAAAAAATTATTTGTTTCTTTATGGCATTTTGTCCCCCCGAAACAAATTTATGAGCTCTCTCTTTTTCTTTTTTCCTAAGATTTCATTTATTTCTTTGAGAAAGTGAGTGAGTGAGCACACGAGCAGGTGTAGACTAAGAGGGAGAAGCTCCACGACACAGGGATTCATATCAGGACCCTGGGATCATGGCCTGAGCCAGGGGCAGATGCTTAACTGAGTCATCCAGGTGCACTGCACATTATTTTTCTCGTCCTAGTTAACCAGATTTCTTTGAAGAAAGATGAAGCTAATATAAAATGTCACCTGTACACTGAAACCTTAAATTTTTTTCTAGTGTATGATAATAGAGTTTTAACTAGATTTTAATTCAAGTATAATTAATGTACAGTGTCATATTAGTTTCAGCTGAATAATGTAATGATTCATCAATCTCCACATCTCCTACCTATCTCAGCCGTTCAACAACTATTTAATAAATGTGTAAAACAAACCAGATGCATGGGTAATTACAGCCCTGTGAAAACCTCTGTTTCTACCTCCTGGCTCCACCCTTAGTATTGCCTTCTAAGATAAATGCTGAGACTGAGCATATTATGCTCTTGGATGTTTTGTATTGGCCCCATTAAGTATCACACCTGAAAGGATTGAAAGTATTATGTTCATAGACAGAATAAGCACATAAAATTAATAACATATAATGTTTGTAACCTTGTTGTGGGGTGAATTGTGCCCCCCCATTTATATATTAAAGTCCTAACCTCAAATATGTCTATACTTGGAGATAGGGCCTTTAAGAACATAATTAAAGTTAAATGAAGTCACGAGGGTTGAGGCTCTAATTAGGTAAAACAAAACTGGTGTCCTTGAAGAGATGCTAAAGATCTCTTTCTCCCTCTCCCTGTCTCCTTCCACCCTTCCGTCCTTTCCTCCAGCCCCACCCTCCCCCCCGCGCGAGCACACAGAGGAAACGTTAGTGTGAAAAGGGAACTGAACCAGCTGTCTACAAACTAGAGAGATCTCATCAGAGATCAACGTTGACTGCACCTTGATCTTGGGACTTCTAGTCTCAAGAACTGTGAGAAAATACATTTCTGCAGCTTAAGCCACCCAGTCTGTGACATTTTGTTATGACAGCTTGTGATGACTGAAATAAACCTAAGATGGTATGTATTAGCCTGGATAAAACTAGTTGCATATTAATTCCTGGGTGCATATTTTTCTCTTATAAAATCAGTTGAGAAGCTTCTTGGTTTCTACCTCATTCTATAGCAACCTGACCAACAGTTCTGATATTTCTTTGGCTGGAACAGAAGCTAGGGAACTGCCAACTAGATAGCTGAAGAATTTACCCATTTGGCAGATGAATCCCAGTCTTTGTCCACTCTTCCATATTCTTGTTCTAGAATACAAAGGCATTGTTTGACCTCTGGTGATGAGTACAAAATAGACAAAACCCACGCCTTCATTAGCTTATATTCTAGTAGGGAGAAGCAAACAAACAGACAAACAAAAAACCCCACAATAGATAGTGCTTCCATCCTCACTCTGGCATTCAGCGTTCTTCTTACTCTGCTTTATTTTTTTTAGTGCTGCTCTTAACACCACTACACACGCATCTGTTTGTGTCCTTTCACTTGAATATAAGCACCATGAAAGCAATGACTTTGTGTTATTCACTTCTCTATTCCCACTACCCAAGTGCCCTTAATAAAATATTTCTCATAGTTGGTTCTTAATAAAAAATTTGTTGCATAAATGAGTGAAACATAGTTTCAGATGGAGAACCAGACTTATTCAGGATTATATGACCTCAGTAAATTATGAGAGTAAAAGTACCCAGTGAAATTAATGGCCAGAAATTCCTTAATTAAAGGAGGTCAGTAGGACTTTTTCTGGGAATAGTTCAGTGTTCCTTCAACACGTGGCGGAGAGATTTAGCTAGAGGGACTCAGTTGCTGCTGTAACCTGGCAGTCACATGGGCTTTGGAGCTATAGTTGCAAATAGCTTTCTAACAGAAACTAGATAGTTCTACATGGAGCTCTGCCATGTTTGCATGGCAGGGACAGGGACAGGGACTTTGACTCAGGGTGGGAACATGTCATAGACATATCACGAGGGTGTTTGGCTTAAAGTCAGATGTCATTGTCTATTTAGGTTAAACCATGTGAAATTACCTTTTTTGGAGGTCAAAACTGATTGAATGTTGACAGTTTCATATGTTCAACATAATATTATAGAGCTGAAGACACCCAGCATTGAACACTGTTACAGATTTAAAGCTCAGCAAATGAATGCAGGACTGCTTTTCTGTCCTGGAACAAATACACGGGAGGGTGGACAGAGATTGGAATTTACATGCCCTTTTTGTAACTGCTCTTCAGCAACTCACTCAACATTGATCACAAAGACCAGCCTGGGATATGTATGTACTAACGCTAGGGCCAATCAGTACGTCTTTGGAATTTATAAATAGACACTAGGTGAGCAATTCAGCCTTCCACTTAAATGAACCTAAGGAAATTACCTCTAGTTGTCATATTCTCTCTCTTGTGAAGGTCAACAAAAGATACTTACTGAAACAAGACACAAAGTCCTATTACTGTCATTTTCATATCAGTGAGCCAACAATTCTCTCCTCTTTTATTAAGTTGATCTGGTTTCTGTCATGTGCAACTAGATTCCTGATGAATACAACATGTAAGACCTTGTAGGGTCTGAACAGCATTTTTCTCTGTAGCCCCATATCTTTCCTAGAAATATGCCTTCTGGGCCTATTCAACAATCCTACCTGCACTCATCTTGTTAAATCTAAAATTCTTTTTAGGGGCGCCTGGGTGGCTCAGTGGGTTAAGCCTCTGCCTTCAGCTCAGGTCGTGATCCCAGGGTCCTGGGATCGAGCCCCGCATGGGGCTCTATGCTCAGCAGGGAGCCTGCTTCCCCCTTTCTCTCTGTCTGCTTCTCTGCCTACTTGTGATCTCTCTCTCTCTCTGTCAAATAAATAAATAAATAAATCTTTAAAAAATAATAAAATTCTTTTTAACTATCACTTCTTTTTTTTTCATATAATGTATTTTTTGTTTCAGGGTACAGGCCTGTGAATCATCGGTCTTACACAATACACAGTGCTCACCACAACACATACCCTCCCCAGTGTCCTTCACCCAGCCACCACATCCCTCTCACCCTCTTCCCCTCCAGCAACCCTCAGTTTGTTTCCTGAGATTAAGAGTCTTTCTGTCTCTCTGTGGTTTCCTCTTATTTCATTTTTTCCTCTCTTCCCCTATGATCCTCTTCCTTGTTCCTCAAATTCCACATATCAGTGAGATCATATAATAGTCTTTCTCTGATTGACCTATTGAGTATATCTCTGATTATAGCATAATATACTCGAGTTCTATCCATGCTGTTGCAAATGGCAAGATTTCATTTCTTTTGATGGCTGCATAGTATTCCATTGTATATGTGTGTGTGTGTGTATATAGTATACATTATATACATATATATAAAATGTATACATACATTGTGTGTGTGTGTGTATATATACATATATATAACACCACATCTTCTTCATCTATTTATCTGTTGATGGACAACTTGGCTCTTTCCATAGTTTGGCTCTTGTGGACATGGCTGCTATAAACATTGGGTGCATGTGCCCCTTCAGATCACAATTGTATCTTTGGGATAAATAACCAGTAGTGTAATTTCTGGGTCATAGGGTAGCTCTATTTTCAACTTTTTGAGGAACCTCCATACTTTGGTATCACTTCTAATTAAAGACATTCCCAAATCACTTCCTTTCTTAAGCTTGTTAAAATGAAATGCCTTTTCCTTTGTAAGACATTGTCTTACCTACAGAGCATCCAGAACTCTTGACTGCAGGTATTTGTTCAGTATCTTCTCCAATACACTGTTAGTTCTAATGAACAGAGGCTGTGTATTATATATCCTTGTAATGTCACCACCTAATACAGTGTGTGGTACGTGCTAGAGATGCAGTGTTAAATTCTGAACTGAGAAGTTCAGGATTCATACAGAGCTTCTTTTCAAATCATCTCTCGTAAATTGCGTTAAGGGCCCTGTTTCTTCACCTCTCCCTGTATTCATGCTCTTTGCTATGTAATTTGGTAGTGTCCTTCCACTTGAGGCAAGACACATAATTCTCTGCTTTTGGAGTTGACCATATGACTTAATTTGGCCAACGAGATGTTAGCAGATGTGTAGCAAGAAAAGTGTCAAAAACAAAAACAAAACCAAATCCCCCCAAAAAAACAAAAACAGGGGCTCCTGGGTGGCTCAGTTGGTTAAGCGTCTGCCTTTAGCTCAGGTCATGATCTCAGGGTTCTGGGATCAACCCCCGCATCAGGCTCCCTGCTTGGTGGAGAGTCTGCTTCTCCCTCTGACCCTCCTCCCTGCTTGTGTTTGCTCTCTCTCTTTGTTTCAAATAAATAAATAAAATCTTTAAAAAACAAAAACAGGGTACCTGGCTGGCTCAGTCAGTAGAGCATACAGCTCTTGATCTCAGAGTCATGAGTTCAAGCCCCACTTTAGGCTTGGATCCTACTTAAAAAATAAACAGAACAACAAAAAACAAACAAACTTGTGATGGTTCACTCTTGTGCTTCCACCATTACCAGGAAAGTGATATAATCAGGTTGGCAAACTGGTCCCAGGAGAGAGATAAGAGACAAATAGAGCTCAGCTGCCCAGCTAAAGCGAAGAGTCAAGCCTAGCCTAGAGCAGAGTCCTCCTCCAACCTACAGACATGAATGAGCCCAATCAGGATCAGCAACCTCTAACCTTGTAACTTCTTAGGTAATTTTTTAAAAAGATTTTTATTTATTTATTTGATAGAGAAAGAGTAGGCACAGAGGCAAAGAGGCAGGCAGAGAGGAGGAAGCAGGCTCCCCGCTGAGCAGAGAGCCTGATGCAGGACTCCATCCCCAGGACCGCTGAGATCATGACCTGAGCCGAAGGCAGAGGCTTTAACCCACTGAGCCACCCAGGTGCCCCTTCTTAGGTAAATTAATGGCACTGTTGTTGTTAGTTGTTGAACAGTACTATGGTGGCTATAGTTAACTGATACCCACTTTTCCTTTTCTGTATTTCTCTGCCAGCCATGAGAAGGGTCTTCAACACCAGCTTCATGTTGCCCGAGTCACTATTCAGTGTCATGGGCAGTAGTATGGGCAGATATAATTCTTTTTTTTTTTTTTTGAAGATTTTATTTATTTATTTGACAGAGATCACAAGTAGGCAGAGAGGCAGGCAGAGAGAGAGAGAGAGAGAAGCAGGCTCTCTGCTGAGCAGAGAGCCCGATGTGGGGCTTGATCCCAGGACCCCGGGATCACGACCTGAGCTGAAGGCAGAGGCTTTAACCCACTGAGCCACCCAGGTGCCCCTGGGCAGATAATTCTTAAATTCCAACAGAAACACCTTAATATTTCATAGCAAAGTTTTGTGGCATTATAGAAAGTTTAAGTAAAGTGTAAGGATATTTGTGTTCAAAGTTCCAAACAACAAACTTTGCAAAACAGCATCAGGATTTTGATACCCCCACCCATGGGCATTTTTTCTCCCAGTAGCAATAAAATGAAATGCCTTTTTTCTCTTCTAAATGTCCTTTGTATAAAGCAGTGACTTTTTTTTTTTAAGATTTTATTTATTTATTTGTCAGAGAGAGAGGAGCGAGAACGAGCACAGGCAGACAGAGTGGCAGGCAGAGGCAGAGGGAGAAGCAGGCTTCCTGCCAAGCAAGGAGCCCGATGTGGGACTACTCGATCCCAGGACGCTGGGATCATGACCTGAGCTGAAGGCAGCTGCTTAACCAACTGAGCCACCTAGGCATCCCAAGCAGTGACTTTTTATTGTTAAAGAAGATGGTAGCCTTGTATTATCTGTGAAAGCAATGCTTGGTAAGTACTCATTATGTGGCAGACATTTCACATATTTTATTCTTCCACTTTATAAAATTCTAAAGTACCTTTGATTAAACTGAGCTGAGATCAAGCATCTTGACTTAATTCAATAACAAAATGCCATTGAGATGTATGCCTTTTTAACCTCAAAGCAAGTACTCTTTTACGGGTTCTCTTACTATTGAAAATTTTAAATGATGTACAAATATGTAAACATTTATTGAATTTTTTAGCTCCTTTGGAGACACAAAAATGAAATTTGTTTGAGAGCTTATTTCAGGCAACCTTCTGTTCTATGTATGAAGCATACATGCCACTACTAGCCATAGTTGCTGTTATAATGAAGTGAAGTGGCTACCGCAAATTCCTATTTTTCATGTTGATAACCAGCTTTGCCAACATCATTTATTAAATACTATTCTCCTTGTTTTGTTACTGGTGACTTGTTACTTGACCTCTTTCAGTTTCTTCAACTTATAAAATTACTAACAGTACTTACCACATAGGGATGAGGATAAACCTGAAACTAATATAAAGTAATTATTTAATGCATGCTATAATTTACTTAAATTTTTGTTTTTTGCAATGTTATTTAACTGGGTTGGTTTATATTCAGTTACAAACAATTGTGTAAGCATTGCTATATCATACGCCTTTACATCTGACTGAAGTATCATTGCCATTTGGATGTTTTACTTTTCTGATTTATAACAGTGTGTTCAGGAGTCCCAAGATTCAAGTTTTAAGTCTCAGAATCTCATATTAGGCCTAGGACCAGTATCAGCCACCAACTTTACAGAAGGACATTAGTTGGCATTCTCCTCTTTAAAGCTTTCATTACTCACTGTATTCTAAAGACTCTTTTCCTCCATGAGAAGCATCAAAGTGGTTTACTTGTTGCCCTCCAAGTAAAAAATCCTCCACATCTGACTTGGATCTTAGTACCTCCAGAAAACAAGCACCATAAATGCAAACATTAAACAACCAAAACCTGATTATCACTTAGAAAAATAAAATATAGAATGAAAAAAATTTTTTAAAAATATTCACCTGTCTCTGTGAAGATGGTCAGTAGGCCAGTTACACCGTTCTGTCCTCCTGACCTCCTTTAATTATTGCTAAGTGGAACATAAACTCTAAGGAAGCACAGATAAGATGCAATCAAGTAAAAAAAAAAAAAGTACACACACCTATTAAGTATTCTTGCGACAATATTTTAATCTAACCAAATCTTTGGATTTAGCTTTTAGTTTATAGGAAATAGGTATGGCAGGCAAATTCTAAGGCGGCTTCCAGTGATCATTTCCTGATATTCACAGCCTGTATAATCCACTCTCCTTGAGTAATTCACTTCCAATCAATAGAATACCTTCATGTTAAGGGGGTGGCATGTTTGTGGTTAGACTATAAAAATTCTGACTTTGGTTCTGCTAGCAGACTCTCCCTTGCTGGCTTTGATGAAACCACTTGCCATGATGAAAAGCTGAAAAAACAAAAAACTGAGGGCAGGGGAGCCTGGGTGGCTCAGTTAGTTAAGTGTCTGACTCTTGCTTTAGGTTCCAGTCATGATCCCAGGGTCGTGAGATCAAGCCTCACATAGGGCTCCACACTTGGCATGGAGCCTGCTTAAGATTTTCTCTTTCCCTCTTCCTGTCCCTCCCCACTCTAAAAAATAAATAATAAAAATAAAATAATGAGGGAAAACATTTTTCAAATTTTTAAAAAAATATTTTATGTGTTTTAGAGAAATAATACAAGCAGGAGTTGCGGGGAGGGGCAAAGGGAGAAGCAGGCTCCCCGTCGAGCGGAGAGCCCAATGCAGGCCTGATCCAAGGACCCTGGGATCATGCCCTGACCAAAGGCAGACTGAGCCATGCAGGTGCCCCTGGAAAATATTCTTAAAACAAAACAAAACAAAAAAACTGAGGGCCACCTCCAGCCAATAGCCAACTAGGATTTTAAGTCCTTAATCTAGCAACTAGAAAAGAACTGAACAAAAAAACTGAGGGCCACCTCCAGCCAATAGCCAACTAGGATTTTAAGTCCTTAATCTAACAACTAGAAAAGAACTGAACACTAACCATGTAAGTGAGCTCGAAAATGCATCCTTCCCAGGTCAAGCTCTCAAATGAGCCAGCCCTCAGCCCTGGCTGATACCATTCATAGTAGCCTCATGTGAACGAAGAAACAGAGGATCCTGCTGAGCTGGGGCAGGACTCTTCACTCCCAGACTATTTCAGATAGTATATGTGTGTTGTTCTAAGCCACTATACTTTTGGGGTAATTAATACAGAGAAGTTACAGAAATGTTTTACAAATATAAAATTGGGGTACCTTGCATTCTGGAATGCCTGGACACTTCAATGATATTGAAAATAAAAATGGAGAAACTGTTCTAGGTTGAGACCAAAGAGACATGTAACCAAACAGATACAATACATAAATCTGATTATTCATATTAGATCCTTTTAAAAAAGTGATAAAAGGTATTATGAGAAAATAAGGAAATTTGAGATGGACTAGGTATTAGTTATTATGAAATTACTGATTCTCTTAAATACAGTGATAGTTATATGAATATTCTTTCAAATGTCCTTATTCTTAGAAGAGAACATATTGAAGTATTTATTTATTTACATATTGAAGTATTTAGTTGATAAGTGTGATATCTGCAATTTCAATAGTAGAAATAAAGCCAATATGGCAGAATGTTAACAACTGTAGAACTTAATTGGCAAGTCAATGAGCGTTCACTGTACTCTTTGAACTCTTCTGTACATATGAACATTTTCATTAAAAAAACTGAAGAAAACCACATGGAATGATGATGTTAAATGAAAAAATCTTCATATTCTATCTTTAATCACAACTGCACTGTGTACTATAGACAGATTGTGTCACCCCCTCAATTCAGTACTTTGAAATGTAACCCCCAACATAATGGGGCCTTTGGGAGATAATTCAGTCATAAGGGTGGAATCCTCTCTGGGGAAACCCCAGAGAGCTTCCTCCTTCTGCCACGTAACAGCCCTCATCAAACAGTGAATGTGCCAGCACCTTCATTTTGGATTTTCTGGCCTCCAGAATGGTGAGGAAAAAATGTTCGTTTTTAAACCATCCAATCTATGGTATTTTCATTGTAGCAGCCCAAATAGACTAACACCCTGTGTATAATTTTCTACAGAAAAATATACTAGAAATTAGATTATAAATTATTTTTAAAAATTACTTCTTAAAAAACAGAGTAACATTTCTTAATCTCAAGTAATTTATATCTCAAGACCTTTAGGAAGTAGGATACATCACAAATGACCCTCTATACATTTTATCATTTCTTAACAAAATAACCATAGATACACAGTGATAACTGCTAAGGAAGCTATGTCCTAGTCTCATCCCCAGAATTTGTGAAAAATCTGTTTTTAGCTATGCTTCTTCCGCATTTAAAAGGAACATGAGGTAGGTTAAAATATCACTGCATTGCTATTTAGTCATAAACTGCAACTCCCATGGGCTGGCAGTAGCAAAATTAGAGCAGGGGAGTGGGGGGATCACAACAGAAGCATGGTCATTTAAAAAATGTGATGCCGGATGGAGGATAATAGTTCTGAAATCAAGACAATAGTATGTCTTTTGCAGGCAACTGTCTTTCAAATGCAATATGGACATTAACTTCAATACTTTTACCACTGTAGGGGACTTGACAGTGTGTATCAAATCTAAAGAATGTGTATTCATTTGGCCTACCAATTCCATGTGTAAAATGTAGCCCAAGGAACTAGTAAGACACTTAGGATATTTGTTTGAGTCTGCTTGATGGCTGGAAATTTAAAACAATATTGGATAATAGGAAATGGATATATCCATATAATGTACTGTATTTATTAAGGTGGAGATATGCATACTGTATGTCAAGTTTAAAAAATCAGGTTATTGAACAATGTATATCACACAGTCTCTAAAAAAACATGTTTACATACCTACTAATATGCCACAAGACAATGGTTCTCTCTGGGTGGTGGGATTACAGGTAATTTTTATTTGATGTGTGTTTTATTTGATGAATATATGTTTTTATATTCACAAAAAAATATTAAGGGAACCATGGGGAAAAAAACTGCAAAAGGCTTTAAAATATCACAAAACCATCATATAACACTTATTTCTCAAGTGGGATTATCTTTTTTCTTTAGATAAATTGTATTTTATAATTTTTTTAATAAACATGAAATACTGATATTATAAAGTTGTTGTAAAGACTTGTATACTATAAGAAGCAAACAGTGTTTACAATTTGCCATGCCTTACAATTTGAAGAATGAACTCATGTTCTTAATGTCCTCCCATCATTCAAAGGTCCTACCTAGTATTTCAAAATATGTAGATAAATTGTCTGTACTTAAGACTGCATGCTAGAATGGACATGTTCACAAGAAAGCAGTATATTGCAATGGAACCAGGCTGACCTGGGTTAAACTCTTAACTTTTCCACTTAATTTTGACTTAACCATCTAAATCCCAATTCAACAAAAAGTAAAGCAAAGGTTCCTAATGGAGCCAGCCAACAGAATTTTTAAAGTCTGAGTACACATCACAGAGTTGCAATTTAATACTCAGCAAAATACACATTCCCTCTATTTTGCCCATTCTTTTTTGATATTCCAAGTTTTTCCTTGAATCAATACAATAGTCAAAAATCTTTCCTTTCTTATTAGGGAAGAATTGTTCTTTGCAATTTATCATTAAGCCAGTAAACTGATGGTTTTGTATACCATAAATGTTGAGAATGCTGCCACTATTTTATGCAAAGTCCTCTTTGTGAAAAGATCTTTCCCACTTTAAAAAATAGGAATAGTTATGCTTCTCTTAAGAAACTCAAGTTCTCGTAAACACATTAAATTACATAATTAAAGTGCTGGTTTCTCCTTTGTGTTAATTGCTAGGATGTTCAGAGATAAATTTGTGATGCCTCTCTCTAGTAGTATGGTATGCACTTTTTTCTCCCATTATGATTCCTCCCATTATATTTACTTCTGAAAACAGAGACACCATCACCCTTCATCTAAGGGTTTTTGGAAATTAAATATCAAAGTGGTTAGCCCCGTGCCCAGACCATGTTAGGAGCTCATGATAGGATCTGGACTTGCCAGTAACATTGTTATTGCTTACACAGTTGCTTGATAAAATTCAACACATTCCAAATTCCCTTTGAGACCAATGGAAATGACCAAAAATAAACTAGTATCAAAACTAGAATGAATAATGAAGTTACCTCAAATAGGGAGGGGTGAAAGAAATTGAATCATAAACTTGGGAGTTAATTGGGGATCTTATCTTTCTGAATTGATATACAACCTAATACAGCTTAGTCAGTTGCTTTTCTTTCATCTACAAATGAGCCATCAAACAAATATAATTTCTATTTACAAGTAACTTAAATGAAGAAATTATTTTATATCTTTTCAATATATGGAATAATTTATAACAAAATTTAATTTTTGAAAATTCCAAAGTACTTATCAAAATAAGGCCTTGAAATATATGCTGTTAAAAGAATCAGCAATAAAAATGAGTACAGCAGTAGTTAAATAAAAGTCAACCACGGACAAGTAACATTTTGGGGTATATAAGTAGTAAAAGCAGATTATATAAATAAAAAAGTTCTTACGTGGCAAAGGTATGGCCATTATGCCACTGTAGCAGTTGTGTTCTTGCTGATTTTAGCTCATTCTTAATTTGTTTCTAAACTCCTGAAAACTTACCCACATCACACAGGAAAATCTCACAGTTCATCAGTGCAAAAATTTTATTTCTTCTTTGTCTCCTCTTACCCCCACTTTACAAGATCTGAAATTTTACTTAATCCACAGCCTTTTTTTTTTATCATCTGTAACCAGTCATGTAAAATGTGAGAAAAAACACTAATCAATTTAAAATCTCAGCCACATCTCCATTGTTACAGTAAATTTAGGATAAGTCTACAGCATTCACTTACTTTAGCTGGTTCTGATACTGAGGCATATTTCTTTATTTGAGAATCAACACCTAAAGACTTGGCTAACTGTACAGCATTTAAATCATCACTGATAAGTGTCCCAAGAGCCACAAGCAGTCTAAAAGTGGCTTCTAGGTCTTGTACAACTTCCAAGACTGTGCTAATTACTGACAAGCATTGAGCTTTCCCTTCAATGTTATGGTCTTTATGAAAACAAACAGAATAGTTCAGGGTCAATGTAGCCAGAGCAATGTGAATGTTCTTATTGCTCCCTGATTTCAGTTCTATTGCATGAGACATTAGTGATTCCCTCTGGGACATCATGAGCTTTTGTCCTGCCTGGCCAACAAAACAGTTGCAAAAAGTCCTCAGAGCAAGCAGCTGGTTTGCTGGCTTTCCTTTAGGGTTCAGAAGACTGATAAGATGACTGCTGAACTGAGCCCCTTCCTTTTCATTGCAGAAGTTCTCATTCACACTGGGATGTTTAATTGATAACCGAAGAATGTCAAGTGCAGGAAAGACAATATCTATTAAAAAGAAAAATTCATTAATGTTTATAAATACCCAGAAAATTTCTATGACTGTTACTCAGTTTTAAAAATCTTATTTCATTAATGCACAACCATTTCAGAAAATGTTAAAAACCATTACAAAAGACATATATTCCTAAACTTTTGTTAATTAATTTTTCTTATTTATAGAGACTGGATTTATTGCTACAAGATCATATATGCTTTAAAGATAATTTAATTTAAATGGATTATTATCTAGCCTGATACATACTGAGTATTCACTAAATCTTTGTGGAATGAATGGGATGGGACCTTGCTTTTAAAAAGACCAAAGAGTTGAAGAGGGGAAGCTTTTTTTTTTTTTGAAGAGAGAAAGAAAGTGCACACATGACTGGAAGTGAGTTGGGAGGTGCAGGGAAGGAGAAGGAAAAATCTTAAGCAGGCTCCACACCTACTGTAGAGTCCAATTAGGGGCTAGTGCAGGGGATAGATCTATCTCACAATCCCAAGATCATGACCTGAGCTGAAATTAAGAGTCAGATACTTAACCGACTGAGCCACCGAGGTGTCCCTAGAGGGGAAGTTTTTTTTAATAGAATTCCAGTGGACAAATGCTAATAGGATGTTTACAGGTTGGTGGAGGGCTTTAGATTCCAAGGACTGGGCAGACACCATCTGAATGAATGCACTCTATAATCTTAGCATACTAAAAGTAAGGAATCCAGAAATTATGTGCCATGTGATATAAAGGTAGTATGCAGGGGTGCCTGGGTGGCTCAGCGGGTTAAAGCCTCTGCTTTCGGCTCGGGTCATGATCTCAGGGTTCTGGAATCGAGCCCCACATCGGGCTCTCTGCTCAGCAGGGAGCCTGCTTCCCCCTCTCTCTCTGTCTGCCTCTCTGCCTACTTGTGATCCCTCTCTGTCAAATAAATAAATAAAATCTTTAAAAAAAAATAAAGGTAGTATGCAGCATCATTTATAAAGGACATTCACCTAAAAAAAATCTGTTGAACCAGAATCTACTTATGTCTAGCAGGAACTATAGAGACAGTGGAACATATTAAGTGATCTGCCAAATTCACAATATGGGATATTAAGCAGGACATATGATTTTTGTTCTCTAATCAATAGCATGAAAAAGTAATAATAAGGGAGAGGACACTTTTGGAATTTAAAAAGACTTAAGTGAGTTAAAAAAAATAATTATAGCCGACATTCATAACCTGGGTTAATAGGTTACAAAACGTTCCTGGGTGGTTTGCAGGGGATCCAGAAAAGCTCGGAGATGGATGAAATGGTACATGGATGGGGTTCATTACGTTCCATTCAGATTCTCATAAGGCATAAGACCAAATCAAGACTATGAATTACAACTACCCAGGGTTACTTTTACTCAATCTGGAAATACCAATAATACTGATAGAAATGAAAAGATATACTTACTGCTTTTTAATTACATTTTAAAGACTGTTTCCATACCTTCAGGCCAGTTAATAGCTTTCCACAAAATCTGAAGTTGCTGGGCTGTGGGTTTTTCTGAAGAACTATTACAAATGAGAGACAGTATCTTTTCAAGAAGTATCAAGTCATCCTCAGTTAACTTTTTCTCTTCAGGTGCAGTTCCATTAAGTTCCTTCAGTTTACCTAGAACCCAAATCCAAACTTTTAAAATTCTCCTAACTATAATTAACCAAATGTAATATAAAAATGTCAAAATTTTCAGTAAGAGTATTCCACCATATACCATGGGGAAGGTAAGACTTTTCAGGGCAATTATCAAATACCATACAATAAAGATAAGGCCTATGAACGTTATTCGTTGAGCACAATAAAGAAAAGAAAGGTTACTGTGATGATTTTTATTTTACTTTTATTTTCTAGGATCTTATGAAACTTTCTGCTTTACGTAAGTTTTAAAGTAGATCAAACTTGGAACTTTATGGTTTTCAAAGCAACATCATGTCATTATACCCAAGTCTAAGTCAAGTCAATCCTCTCAAAGAAAAAATTTATTTATAATGGCTCTTAGCTAACTTATGTCAACGTCTATGATTGTTAATGAATTAACTGAAGAGCTAAATGTCTATTTATAATATTTAATTTATTCACTTAGTTCCATATGTGCTTTTGACATTACATTACTTTAAAAACATATTTGATGGAAATACTGTCTTTTGTTACCATATTCACATTTCATGAAACAATTTTTTTAAAGGATTTATTTATTTATTTTAGAGTGAGTGTAAGAGACCAGGGGCAGGGGAGAGAGAGAACCTCAAGCAAACTCCTTGCTGAGTGTGGAGCCGACATTAGGCTCAGTCTCCTAACCCCGAGATCACGGCCTAAGCCAAAATCAAGAGTCAGAAGCTTAATGGACTGAGCCACCCAGGAACCCCTTATGAATGATTTTTATAAAGACAGTATAAAGGTTCATTCTGACCAAAACCCCCCTATTTTATATTGAGATGTATATGTTATCTTATCTCAATTCTCATGAAGTAGTAGTGGCAAACAGAGCTAGTATTGTCAGTCCAAAAAGCACCTGCCATTTTGTTTTGAGAGAAACAAGTTAACAGAAAAAGCATTTTAAAGTCAACTGAGCAGTTTCATTTTAATGGACAATTTGAACAGCCTTTTATTATTATTTCTAAGGGCAACTAATTTTTTTAAGAGAAAATTTTTATTGTTCAAACGCTTTACTTATTTGTCTTCATTATTTTTTTTTCCTGAAAACATTAAGATCTCAGGGAATGGGATTTATATTTTTCCCTTTCAGTTTTTTTTTTTTTTTCATTAAAATCATCATAAAGCATTTACCTTATATTTGTATAAGGCTTCTTGCAAGTATTAAGGGTCCATTATCAGACTGTGTATTTGCAGTCGACGCAGTTTTGTAATCCCACAACAGAAGTCTCTATCATGTAAGCACCCAGTTCCTAGCTCATGTGAGGAGGAGAAACAGTCTTGAGTGCACTGCAAAGAGTCTATGGATATGTGAGAAAACTATTTAATTAAAATGCACTTACCTAATATTTGTGTAGGGTTTGCCTGGTCAAAAGTGAGAGCCTCTTTTTTAGGGAAATAAATATTCACTGTTCTAGATGCAGCTGACCGGTAGGCACTATTCCCTATTTACAGAACAGAAGATGATTAAAATCATAAGGACCAGACAAAACTGAGATTCTTCTAATTGCAGGACTTTGTTTTCACAATTATTGATATGTAACTACTCAGTGCATGCAATAAAACAAACTCAGAAAAAAGAAAATCATAAGATTTTACAAATGGATTATATTTGTTGATATAATAAATTTTAGTTTTTGGACTGGGAGCTTAAATGTAAAACAAAAGCCTTTCCATTTCATATTCTCTACATCCCTCATACTTCTAAGATTCAATCTAAATAACAGTTTTAAAAGATCAAAAAATACACAATTATGAAACCTTCCATTCCCATCTTAAGGCATATTGATCTCTTTCTTCTCATGACTTTTACTGCTTATTCCAAATGAGATAGCAGGTATTGTCATTTTCTCCATCATTTATTTATTTTTATAAGTTTTTATTCAAATTCCAGTTAGTTAACATAAAGTGTAATATTGGTTTCAGGTGTACAATACAGTGATCCATCACTTCCATGTATCACCTGGTGCTCACCATGAGTACATTCCTTAATCTCCATCACCTGTTTATCCCATACCCACACCTGCCTCCCCTCTGGTAACCATCAGTTTGTTCTCTCTGGTTAAGAGTCTATTTCTTGTTTTGACTCTCTTTTTCTTCTTTGCTCATTTGTGGAATTTCTTAAATTCCACATTATGAGTGAAATCATATGGAACATGTGGTATATATATATACAAAGGAATATTAGTCAGCCATAGATAAAAGAATGAAATCTTGCCATTTCCAATGGCACGGATGGAGCTAGAGAACATCATGCTATGTGAAGTCAGTCAGTCACAGAAAGACTAAGACCATATGATCATTTTAATAAATCTCCCCAAGATGTAGGTTCCTAAAGGGGAAGTGTCCTAGTCTTTTATGCATTTTTACTTCCTAAGTTCCTATTATAGTGACCAAAATGCAGTGTCTGACAAACAACTGGCCCAGGATGAAAATTTAGTACAATACTTAGTGACTAAAGTCAATTAAAGCATAATTTAAACCCAATTTTTATTTTATCTGCATTCCAAATCTTATTTTTGTCCCAATGTAAAAATTAAGATATTTTGCAAAAATATGTATTAAACATTTAAATTTTCTGAATATATCAGAAATAGGAATAAGATAGGTAAAGATTAAGTTATGAGATAAATACACAAAATTAATTTTAATTGCTTAAAAAGCATAAAATATTTATCGGTGTGATCAAAGACGAGCTAAAAGACATTGCCTGAAGTCCTAGTCATTAGAGTCTCATTGTGGTAAGGAGAATGCAAATCAAATACCGTCCAAACAATGAGATAAAACAAGAAGGAAAAGTACAGAGTGCAATGAGAGCTTATGATAGCATACGTGATCCAGCAGAGGGCATATGTGAATGCCCAGGAAATATCATTTAATAAATACTATATTCCAAAATTAAATTAAAAAAAGAAAACAGAGAAAGAAGCCAAACAATAATTTGTGGTCTAAATAACAAAGCAAATGGCTCAAGTATTCTAAAACAGCACAGCATCTACCAAACTCCTGAGAAAATAACGGGATACTCAAGAACCTGACACAGGCCAGTATGCCTGGGTAGAAAAAAGGCAGAGAGGAGGCCAAGAAAAAATATTCAATGGGAAACCATTAAAGGGTTTCAATCAATGAGAGTATAAACGAAGTTTGACTGTAAAATGATCACTGGCTGCACAGGCTCATGTAGAGAGCAATCTGGAGGACATTACTTCATCTGTCCAAGTAAGAGATGACAATAGGCGGACGAACGTATATAAAGTCCAGCATATGTACTCAGCTATTAAAAACTCTAACTTCTGAAAAATGGCAGCAAGCATGGTTAACTTCATACTCTTTTCTAATATAACAGCTACATCTAACAATTACTAAACATTTATTTGTATAAAGTGCTTTATATACATTTTGTAATTTTACTAAACTCTTTTAACAACTCCATGAGGTAGATATTACTTCAACTTTACAAATGGGAAAAACAGAGGTACAGGAACAGAATTACTGGCTCAAGGCAAAATAGGTAAAAATTAGTGGAACAGAGATTTGAATCTAAGCATTCTCACTCCAGAGTCCTCAATCTTAATCATTATGTTATACTTCAATACCACCACTCAGGTTAGTTTGGCAATGAAAAAAGAGCTTACAAAAATCACCACATACCAAGTTGGTTCTTAGAGGGCTGGTTTGCAAGTATATATTTTATGATAGTCAAGAACATATTATGTTCCACATATATTAGTCTCTTGTGGAAAATACTAAGTAGGGAAAACACAAGACAGGATAAGGTGTCAAACTTTCAAGAAGTGAACCACAAATTTAGTCCTGCATTTTATTAACAGTCAAAAAGAGGGAAGCATGTCTGCCTATATTCAACCATGATGAACAAGTAAAATGTGTCAGACTCTAGGCAAGATACTAAGAATAAAAAAGAAAAGTTAATTGCTCAGGAGAAGACCAGATAGCACAGGCCTAAATCACAACAGCAAATTTTTTTCTGGGTCCTCTTAAACAGAACATGGAGCACAGTAAATAACATTCTCTTTCTTTTAAATATTTTATTTATTTATTTTGACAGAGAGAAAGAGAGAGAGGAAGCACAAGCAGGGAGAGTGGCAGGCTATTGGAGAAGCAGGCTCCTGGCAGAGCAAGAAGCCTGAGGACTCAATCCCAGGACCCTGGGATCATGACCTGAGCCTAACACAGATGCTTAACCAACTGCGCCACCCAGGCGCCCCTGAATAACATTCTCAATACATTAAAAATGAACAAAGGAGAGACGCAAAACAAAAACAAAAAAAAACCAACCCTCAGGTTTTGTAAGGGTGGTGAGAAGACCAGACCTATGACAGAAAAGCAGATTTTAATCCTGGCTACACATTAGAATCACACTGGAAGTGTGATTTCCAAGGCCCCAAACCGGGGCAGCAATGGACTCAGTGAGCATCTCTGGAGATGAGGTTTTTTTAAGCTTCCTACATGAGTCTAATGTGCAGTATGACACAATTCTGAGAATACTCTAAAAGCCAGGTCAAGAAATTTGGTCTTGATCTACTATATGAAAAGTTCTCTAGCAAGAAAAAGATACCAGATTTCTCAATCTTTCATTAAACAAAAGTTCCAGTAAATTTTAAAAATCTAAAAAAGAAAAAAAGAAGACAAAGAAGAAAAATAATTGAAAAGTAGACAAGTGTGTACCTGTAAATGGATCAACTCCAGCCATGGTAGTTCCCATATTGGCAGACCCTGGCACATAACGACCACCACCTGAAATGCAGTGACACATCTAGTAAGCAAAGGTAACTGCAAATTAAAGTTCAAAAGGTTCCTCTCTACACAGAGTAACTTATTTTCAATATGAGTCACAGTTCAGAATGAATTTATACATATAATAAATGGGCTATGAATTTGTTTAGAATAGTACCTGGCATATAGTTGGTGATAAATGTTAGTCTTAAAAGTAATTCTCAAATTACAAAATAAGACATTAGATGACTTAAACATTATAATTATAGATAGTAATGAATTGAAAAAGCATCAGTGGATTGGACAGAAGAAATTAAAAGGTTTCCATAATGAAACGTAAACATGAGATGCCTGGCTGGCATTAGAGTCTTGATCTTAGAGTTCTAAGTTTAAGTCCCACACTGGGTACAGAGATTACATAAAAAGAAAACCTTAAAAAATTAAAAACAATAAAAAAATGTGAACATTATTCTACTGAAATAGG
This sequence comes from Mustela nivalis, assembly GCF_964662115.1. NCBI lineage: Eukaryota > Metazoa > Chordata > Mammalia > Carnivora > Mustelidae > Mustela > Mustela nivalis. Next base: position 19,228 of record NW_028134147.1, on the reverse strand, counting down.
ATTAGCTAATACATAAGCAAAAAAGAGACTAGATAAGATTTAGGGATGCTATGATAATAGCACTGTCTCATATTTGGGATCCTACTTATGGATTCTCATTGAAAATGGAAAGAAAGGAACATGAAAAAACAGTGTAGAGAAAGAATCAGCAGGATTAGGAGATGTTCAGAGTCCTGGATCAGCCCTCATGGGAAGAAGATGAGCTACTTTTCCAGCTCCTCTGAATTTAATATCCAGGAGTTAGTATAACCGCTGTAACACATATAGAAGAAGCAAACAATACAAAAGAAAAAAACCCCAAAACTGCAGATGTAAACAGATTAAAATAATGAAGAAAAGAGAATAAGAGGCTTTTTTGTTTTTACTAATATACTAGGTAGCATGCTAAGCATCTTTTTTAAAAAAGATTTATTATTTCTAGGAGAGAGAAAAAGAGAGTGTGTGCATGTGGGCACATGCAGGGGGAAGGGCAAAGGGAGAGGGAGAGTGAAAACCAAGCAGAATGGAGCCTGAGGCAGGGCTTGATCTCCTGACCTAGAGAGCTCCACCTGAGCTAAAACCAAGAACTGGTTATTTAACTGATTGTTCCACCCAGGTGCCCCTCATGCTAAGCATCTTATATTTATATACTCATTTAAATATCAATTAGATACCATTATTATTAACAGTATTTTAGAAGAAAGCTGAAGAACTTGTCCAAGGCATTAATTATGAGGCAAAGTATGATTCTACACTTTTCTAAATGTAGTTCTTCAACCATGTGAGAGTCACCTGTTCAATGTGCAGATTCCTAGAGCCCACCCGTAACAGCCTATTGGTTCTCTGAATTGGATTCACTTTAAAAACGTATAAGGTACTTTTAAAATTACTAATGGCAAACCAAATAACAAAGAACATTTAATCAACATCCATGGGTGAGAGATCAGGGCAGGAGTAATTTTTATCTCCTCACCAACCTAGTGCATCAGAATTATCTCTGTGGGAAGGACCTTAATGATGAGTTAAACAAGCAACCCAGGTGATTCTAACTGACATTGGAAGTTTGAGAAGCACATATATAAGGAAGAGAAAAGAGAATTAAGATTGACCTTGGAGCTCCTGGGTGGCTCAGTGGGTTAAGCCTCTGTCTTTGGCTCAGATCATGGTCTCAGGGTCCTGGGATCGAGCTCAGCAACAGCTTCTCTGTTCACCACGCCCGCCTACTTGTGATCTCTCTCTCTACCTACTTGTAATCTATCTCTCTGCCTACTTGTGATCTCTCTTTCTGTCAAATAAATAAATAAAATCTATAAAAAAAAAAAAAAAGACTGACCTTAAACTATAAGCTGAATGGGAAAAACTCTTTGTCCCAGTGCAACTAGTAAAATTGGGGGAATATATACTAAGCATACTGAAGACTTAAATATAGTCCAGGCATTTTGCTAAAAACTTCACATGTACTGTACCATTTAATTTTTATAACATCTCAATATGGTAGGTACTATTATCTATTTTTTATAATAGTGTAGTTCAGTTAGCCTAGTAACTCCTCAATTCTCTTGGATGTTTAGTATGCTATCTTGCATATCTCCATAATCACTGAATCTTCTGAGTTACTGACATTGTGCAATAATGAGACATGCTCCAGTGATGATGGCCTCAGGAGTTCTCTTGATTTGGTTGTATTGCTTGAAGCTTCTTTCTGTTCCAAGAAAAAGCTGCTAATGAGGTCTGAGAACTATGTTGTTCTAAGTTTCAGGGCATCACTATGTCTTGAATAAGTCATCACCTTATCTACTCTTCAGATCCTTAATATCTTTTTGAATTGCATTATGTCATCAACGGTTTCCTTAATAGCCACGGTGCCATCACAACATTTATCTTGATCTTGATAGACGGTGACTATAGCATACTGGTTACCAATGCACAGGGTGCAGCTAAGGGCATCTGGGCCACCAATTCATTCACAGGAGAGAAGAAGCTCACTGAGAGCGATTCACAACTTCATGGTAGTGACCGAAGGTTGTGTGTTGGTCCAATTTATGGTTTAGACAGAAATCTATGTTGGCAAGGCCAGTGAATACTCAAAGTGCCAAGAATCTCTTCCCAAACTGGGTATGTTGTTGAGGAACTCTGGCTGATGATCCAACAACAGCATCATAAAATATGACAAAAACTACTCTGAAAACAGAGACTTCTTCAGCTGCATTCAAGTCCCAGCTTGGCAATTTTTTCCCAGTAGTGTTGATGCCGAGGCATGCATACCTTGGTAAATAAAGTCATTGTGAAGTAATACACCAACACTTCCAGGGCTTCATGAAGGCCATTAATAACACAGACTAGAAGAAATAATCCTGGGTGGACTGTGTTCTTCCATGCTAAGGCACAATATGCCTGAACAGACTTCTTGACTGCACGGCTTCATCCAGTTATCAGGGACTCACATGGCTCCTTCTTTGCTTGTGATGAGTAGAATCTCGCCAGTAATACCACTCATGCTGTGTCTTGGTTGGTGGGTTCCCCTATTATCTAATTTCACAGATAAAAAAAATAGGCTCAGAAAGGTTAAGCAACTTGCCAACTTCTCATAGCAAGTAAGTGGTAGAGCCAGATTTTGAACCAAGGTCTATCTGACTCTGAAAATTATGCCCTTCATGACTCTTGCTCTCCTTGCAAGAAGGACCACTGGAGAAAATGATGAGTTCTAATAATACGCTATTTAAAAGTCATGAGAAAAACTACAAAATACTCCAGGAAAAAGCAAAATTAGAAATTAGAGAAAAGGAGATCCATCAAAATTGGAATATAGATAAGGGAATTATTATTAGATGATGTCTCCAAAATGTAAATCCATATAATGCAAAATGCTATACATTAAATGAAGAAAGATACATTTATCAAAACCACGTCCCACCTGTAAAAGGATCTGCTGCAGGCAGTGTGTTAGAAGATCCTGATGAAGACCCTGGAACATACCGACCACCACCTATGCATGCAAACAAAGGAAAAGCTGAAGTATGCCAAAATTTTGAATTTCACAAACCGCACAATGCTTACATTAGAAGACTAAGCTTGGAGGAAAAACCTAAGAGCAAAGCTGTCACATGATATAGTAACAGAAATCAGTCAGCAGTTCTTATAGTAGGAAAGACTACTTAGAAACTAAAATTTCAGTGATTCCCCAGGTTTGGTTTCTTAACTTTATTACTTTAATAGGTGTTAGCCACTGCCCTTAAATATTAAAATAACTAAAAATTCAAATTTAAAAGGAGAAGTCACAGGTGGTCTCTGACCTAGATAATATATACATATAATCAGTTCCTGTTCCTATACAAATTCACTAGAATTCCTGCTGTTGCTGTTGCTATCAAAACCACAGGCATCAAATGTTAATCTTTTAGAGAACCCCTGAGTTCATTAACTCATGTGTCAAATAGTCCTGGGGATCCAGCAGGGAACAAGATTGCTTGTATCCATTGAAGCTTACAACCCACTGGAGAAGAGAATTACACGAAGGCGATGAGTGCCACAAAGGGAAGAGATTTCCGTTTATACTTACACAAATGTGCAGTGTGTGTGACTATATGTTTTGTTAGCACCTCTGGGGAAATAATCAGAGGTGTCTACAATAGGAAAGATATATATAAAAGGATGCAGAAGATATATATAAAAGGATGCAAAAGATATATATGTAAAAGATATATATAAAAGGATGCTTATAAAGTTAGAGATTCGGAAGACCAAAGAAAGCCAGAGTTAAGATTTCCAGACGGAGCCAGCTGCTCTAGTATCCGTTTTCCACTCCACAAAATAGCTGACACGAGACTATAATCATGTGTTCACTCTTTTGTGCTGTAGCCTGAAATTCCATCAATGGAATACCCAGATAATAAACACAGTTTTTTTTTGTTTTTTTTTTTTAAGATTTTATTTGTCAGACAGAGAACACAAGTAGGCAGTGAGGCAGGCGCTGGGGGTTGGCAGGGGAGCAGGCTCCCTGCTCAGCAGGGATTCCCATGTGGGGCTCGATCCCAGGACCCTGAGATCATGACCTGAGCCGAAGGCAGAGGCTTCACCCACTGAACCACCCAGGCCACATAAACATTTTTTTTTTTTTTTTTTTGGTCAAGTGCAACTATTAGGAGGGGTTACATCATTTATATTCAGTAGTGAGTCAGTCTGATAATTCTGTTTAAGTCAACATGCAGGTGACATTACCTTTATTAGGTGAATGGGCAATGGAATTTTGAAATAGAGAAAGAAGAGATAACTTAGGAGTGTCAAGTATCAGTGAGGGAAGAAGACAGGAAGGGATACGGAAGCCTTGTAAAACAAGGAGGAGCACTAGCACATAGAAATGACAACAGGAAAATACTAACAATAAAGTACTAATTTCAGAATTTTACTGAGAGCTGGCCCTGTACCTAAGAAAAAAGGAAGCATTTTATTTCCTTCTGTACCATAGCCTCAGTTCCCAGGACCCAAAACTCAGGGTCCTTTTTCTTTAGAAAAAGGAGTGTTATAATCCATTTCCTGGGAAAAAAGACTCAGACTAATACCACTCGGATTATAATCTACAGACTGGTATAAGAGCCTAATGCCATTTACAACATTTGTTTTTCTTGCCCTTCCCTGCCTCCCCTCAGGTCCCCATTTATAATATTTTAGACACTGTACACTATATTATAAACTGACTTAGAAGTCATTATGTGGAACATAAATCCCATGAAAACTAAAACTGCCCATAGTTCAATCCTAGATTTGATGCCCAACTAACCAATTTAGCCTCATGTGAAAAGTATTTACTTACTAAAATTCACCAAAACATTTTTAAAAGGAGTAACTATATAAAGGAACATCTGAGTTTCTTTTCATTTCATATGACTAAATTAAATTTTCATAGTTTTATTTAGTTTACAGTGTGGCTGTATTTTTGAAAGGGAAAAGTGATGCTTGGGTGGTTCAGTCAGTTATGCGTTCAACTCTTGATTTCCGCTTGGGACATGATCTCAGGGTTATGAGACTAAGCCCCATGTCTGGCTCTGTGCTCAGCATGGAGTCTGCTAGAGATTCTCTTCCTCTCAGAAAAAAAAAGATTCTCTTTGTCTCTTTTTGCCCCTCCATCACCCACCTCCACCTCATCTGCATGGTCTCTGTCTCTAAAATAAATGAATAAACAAAATCTTGAAAAGGAACAACATGGGGCGTCTGGGTGGCTCAGTGGGTTAAAGCCTCTGCCTTCGGCTCAGGTCATGATCTCAGGGTCCTGGGATTGAGCCCCACATCGAGCTCTCTGCTCAGCAGGGAGCCTGCTTCCCCCTTTCTCTGCCTGCCTCTCTGCCTACTTGTGATCTCTCTGTCAAATATATAAATAAAATCTAAAAAAAAGAGGAACATACAATTGTTTCTATAAATATAGAATTACTATATAATTTGAGGTTTAAAAATATGAATTTAAAGTAAAAACCTGCTACAGATCTTGGATCTTGGTTTTTTATTTAAACAGGTAATCATAATGGATGTTTAAACACATCAAAAGAGAAATGAAAAAAAAAAAAAATCAACCAACATTTATGAACGTACAGAACTTTCCTAACTTACCTGTAAAAGGATCTGAAAAACTGGTATTCCCAAGTCCTAACATTTGACCTTTTGTGTTATCAATAATAAATTTAGCCACTTGATCCAAAAACATGGGATTCAAATCATTCTTCTGTAAGAAGTTGTATGCAGTTAACCAGGGATCATCACTGACGTTATATGGAAGTTTATATGATGGTCCACCTTCATTGACATCAATTGAGAAAACATAATCAAATTCCTTCAATAGGAATACAAAAAGGAGATAAATGATTACTAACATATCTGTTCACTTAAGACATATATATCACAGACATTATATATCCTTTTAAAAATAATTATTATAACACACCTTTGCCAGAATGCAACGTGCTACAAGATTAGCATTTCAGTAGGGGTGGGGCAGGGGACATATTACAACTACACATTAACTCTAAGGCCAAAGGAGGGTTTCTAATTGGTTGATTGGAAGGCCAAAAGTATTAGCTGTTATCATGCTCCAGGCACAAAACATGCTGGAATTAAAAGCACTGCCCCGCAGGGTCCTTCATATCTTGTCAAGTTAAATTTAGCGAGGCACAAAGCATTAGGTGAAAGGTGGCACACAAGCTCCTAATTCAAAATGGTAGGGAACAGTTTACTCATGGTAATCACCCAAAGACAAACACTGGCTAATCAATCAAATGCAGCTTCCCTACATGGAAAGAGCTTTTTAAAAAGTCAATTTCAAGACAGGGAAAATAGGAAATCTTCTCCATAGAAATGAATTTTTAAATCTCAAACACCAAAGAAAATTTTATCAGCATGGGGAAAAGGGAACAGAAGATGTTTGTCTGATGCTTTAGGATAATGGTTATTAGAAAGTAGAAGTTGACATACTTTCCCTTCATATAAGACTTTTCCAGATGTTTGCTGATTAGCACCAGATGAGCCAACAACATCACCGATTTTTAGCCACCTCCCTTCACTAACACTCCACTGATAGGCTTCAACTTTCTCCCCATCTCTGATTAGACGAGTCTGTCCTTCTCTAGTACCTTAAAATAAAACATTTAAGAATCAAAGGTAGAATAGCAGAGTAAAATTCAAAGCCATTTAGATAAAAAAAATTTTAACTTTAAAAATTATACATAAAACAATATGTATTTGGTTTAATGAAATTTTTATTAAAAGAGTTTAAAATGTTACTCTACTGGAAAGCAGCCCAAAAGAAAATAATGGTTAAAAGGAACCTGTATAAACAGAGGAAGGTTAAAAAAGTATGTCTCTACTAGAAAGAAGCCAGCCCACTAAAATAAAACAAGTTTTATTACTGAGTATCTTCTGACAACACTGACTTTAGTAAATGACTCTCCATTCTTCTAGTTGTTCAGGCCAAAAAGTACAAAAGAGTTTGATTCCTCTTTCTCTGAACTCCACAGCCAATCCCTCAGCAAATTCTGTTAGTTCTATCTTTAAAAAAGATTTGGGGGCACCTGGGTGGCTCAGTCGTTAAGCATCTGCCTTTGACTCAGGTTATGATCCCAGGGTCCTGGGACTGAGCCCCACACTGTGCTCCTTGCTTGGCAGGAAGGCTGCCTCTCCCTCTTCCACTACCCCTGCTTGTGTTTCCTCTCTCACTGTCTCTGTCAATAAAATCTTTAAAAAATTAAAAAAAAAAAAAGATCTAGAAAACTCTCTCTTCTCACCATCTCCATTGCTACCCAACAGTACAAGCCACCAGCATTTCTCACTTGGACTGCTTTAATGGCCTCTTACTCTTGCCCTGGGGCTCCCTGAAGTGTATATTCAACCCAGCAACCACAAAATTTCTTTCAAAAGTTGAAAGCACTTCTGTCACTCTTCTGCTGGAGGCCGTTCAATGGCTTACCATCTCTCTCAGTTAAGGCCTAAGTCCTTGGAATGAAGTACAAGGCCAAACATTCATCCACTCTGACTTCACCTTCCACTACTCCTCCCCTCCACCTATCTCCCGACTTCAGCCATAGAGTCTTTACGCTGGCTTTTAATTCTGCCCATGACATTCTTCATACAGTACTGGCAAAATCTGCTCCCTTGCCTCCTTAAGGTCTTGAATGTCACATTCTCAGCAAAACATTCAGTGGCAGAGACAGCCATTTGTCCTCCAGAGATTCACATTTGTATTCCATAGTAGAACTGTGGCTTTAGCAAGGTGTACTTCCTAGATGCCACACATGAGAAGTGGTCAGGGGAATCTGAGTGGGTGAGATGGGAGTGAGCCAGTTCTAGGCCTACTCCATCCTACTCTACCCTCCTCTTTTATTCCGTCTGATGGCTGAAAGTCTCTACACAAGAGGACCTTGGGAGCTACATGTTGAAGATGGTGGTTTCTATCAGCCTGGGTCCCTGAATGGCCACAAGGAGCAAAACTGCTCCACAAACATGCTCAGCATACCTTGCCATCAACTAAGCTTTTACTGTGCAGCAAAGAAACTTTTCTTTGTATGAAGTCTCTGAGAGTTTAGAGTTTATCTGTTACAGCAACTAATGTTATCCTAAATAATATATATTTCCGGAGCATTGTATTTAAAATTATAAAACACCCCAACTCCTGCTTTGTTTCCCAGGGTACTTATCCCTATCTGACATATTTATATCATTACTTATTTACTTTTTAATTATCTGTCTCTTGCAGAACATAAATTTATGAGAACAGAGATTTTTATTCCTATTTCCCAGAGTTTAGAACAATGCCTGGAACACATTGGGTATTTAGTAAATATTTACTGTGTGTGTGTGTGTGTGTGTGTGTGTGTGTGTGTGTGTGTGTGGTGACAAAGAGACTACATTTTGTAAAGAATTGTAGGAATATTAAAAACATGACAGCATAATGGGTCAGTTCTCAAACTCTGGATTTCAAGATCTCTTTATAGTCATAAAAGTTATTCAGAAGCCCAAAGAACTTTTATTAATGTGGGTTTTATCAACTGACTTACTGGATTTGAAATTAAAAAGTAAAATATGGGGGCGCCTGGGTGGCTCAGTGGGTTAAGCCTCTGCCTTCAGCTCAGGTCATGATCCCAGGGTCCTGGGATCAAGCCCCACATCTGGCTCTCTGCTCTGCGGGGAGCCTGCTTCCTCCTCTCTCTCTCTGCCTGCCTCTCTGCCTACTTGTGATCTCTGTCTGTCAAATAAATAAATAAAATCTTTAAAAAAAAAAATAAATAATAAAAAATAAAAAGTAAAATATGTTTACTTAATGGAAAACAGTAGATATATTACATATTGAATAAACAGTATTTTAATATTTTAATGAAAAATAAGAATAGTTTTAGAAGTTTACTGAGAAGACTGGCATGGTTTTATATATTTATAAATCTTTTTACTGTCTTAATAGTAGATAGCTGGATTATCATACCTGCCTCTCCATTCAATCTGTTGCAATCTGTCATTTTGTTGAGGTAAAAAAAGAAAATCCAACCTCATGCAGATAATATAATTGAAAGAGAAATGACTAGTTTAAAAGCCTTTTCAGAAAAATGTGAATATTCTACAAGTAGTAGGTTTTTAAAGGTTATACATTAGAATCTGAAACCATATCAATGCATTTTTTAATGCTCTACTAAACACTAAAATCCACTGGTCTATCTTAACAACTCCTGGTAGCAGATACTTCTTCCAAAATTTCAATTTTCACTTGAGAATTTTAAATGGTATCTTTAGCAATAAATACTGTTAGTATTTTCCTTAAAGTGACATGATCACTTTGTTCTTTAAAAAAAAAAAAAAAAAATACCCCAAACTTAACCTTGGTTAGTTGTTCTTTGAAATAAATATGGCATTCTATGAAAAAGTTCAGTCCGCAACTCAAAGAAATGCACAAATACTTATCCTTGAAACACCATGGTACTTTAGAGTACTTTATCTGTACTTTCCATTTTGTCAACTAGAGTATTAACAAAGACATGACTAATGGGTTGTAGTAAAATTAATTTTTAATGCTTCTTTAAGAAATTATGGGCAAATGGCTTTTTTTTTTTTTTAAATCCACCATTGCTTTTGAACCTTTAAGTGCAAATGTTAACACAGTAAAAAAGTCAAATAACAGCTTAGTGTTATAAAATTAGTTTGACTTTGTGGATATCCTGAAAGAGTCTCAGAATTCCTAAGGGTCTGTGGATGAAGTTCTGAGAACTGCTATTATGGATCAGGCATATATCTAGATTTCATTTGAAAAACCACTGTCCTCTGATTTAAGCTCAAATTACTCCCAACTTGCTTTGCAGACATTGCTTTATTTGAACTCATTTTTATTTTTAGTCTATACTACCTCTCTCAGAGAATCCAATCAACCAAAAGGTATTAAATGAGTGACTTCTGAGTACCTACTGTATATGAGCTAAGTTTTAGGAGATTTATTTAAAACAAAAACAAGACTCCTGTTTATGAGCAGTTTAGCTCAAAGTTTTTAAAACTGTGAGACAGAGGCAAGAATATGGTTTCTCACAATGGTTAAGTATAACAGTACAAATTCTAAAAAAATCCCTGTCTGGCAATGGGAATAACACTTAATTACCAGCAAATCAACCTCTTTTTCCTTCTCATTCTAATTATTCCAAATGGCAAACATATATACACTGAAATACTTACCAGGTTCATTCAGATGTTCCCTCCCAGGAAGCTGCTCAGCATTAATGTCCCCTAAATCACCAGTTTTGGAATCAATGGTTGCCTGAGAGAGTTCTTTTTCAAAAGCCTTGATTTCCTCAGCACTTGCTGTCCGATCCTCTGATTCTGTAAACACTCTAATAATACCATCACTATAAAGAAAAAAACAAACTGATTTGAAGTCACTTATGCTATAGTGCATGAACATTATCACACCTAAATGACTCAAAGCAAAAATAATCTGTATTTGTGATATGAGAAACATTACTATGTATTTATGGCTGAGGAGAGCACTATACTGGTTTACACACTATCCTCTGTTGCTTTCTAAAGCCATGTTTAGGGTAGGAAAAAGATAATTTAAGGGAAAAGTCACTAGCAAAAGACAGAGAAATATATATTTGACACAATTTTGAATTCCAAGTAAGTATTTACCATCATAAAAATCTAGAGGCATAACATAGACTTCATGTCACTATTACATAGGAGAGTATAAAGAAGGGCAGTAAGTTGGTTTACTTTACAAAGGACTCAAATACACAACATAAAGCTTAAAAATAGCAGATGCTCATTATCTGTCCATTCAGGAAACATGGAGTCTGTCTTTATTCTGATTAACTAGCAATGTAATCCCAATGTAATCCCAGTCTTGCATTGGACTCGATGGCAACCCCAACCTCTAGTTTTGGGTAGGAAAGGCAAGTTAGCTACTTTCAAATGCACTAATCCTGCCCAATTCTAAAGAGAACTTGGTTTCTTACTTAACCTTCCACTAACAGGAACTTCACCCTTTCAGTTTGTTTACTTCAACCTTAAATATGCTTAGGGAGGAAAATAAAGAAACCAACAAATTTGCACTTGACCCAGACAAAAAGTAAATCACCTCCTTTATTAGGCCCTCCATCCCTTATGGCTGTTGCTTTCTTTTTATTTCTGCCTTCCATGCCAGATTCACCAGTGTAAGTTTGACTCATCCCACTCAGACCCCAGAAGTCTAAAACTAAGGGCCTCACCTTCTGTACCAAACCAATTCTCCCACTTCCCCAATTTTATTAATGCAATCACCAAAAATTAAAAGCTTTATGCTTTTCTTTCATCCTTCTTTTGATCATCCTTCCTCTGTAACATTTCATATTTTGACCTCTTATCTATTAGCACTGTGGGGATAACATTTCATAATGGCACAGGCACACTGTAACTGCGTTCTAAATTGCTTTTCCTGCTCACTGTCACCACTACTTATACCCAACCTATTATGTAATAAATTGCAAGTTATGCTTTAATTATGTCACTTCTTTAAAAGCTAGAACTCTTTATCTCAAGCACAGAATCTAAAAAAGGCCTGGCATTCAAGGTTTCCCATAGTTATGCCCTGCTTTAATGTCTTACCATCTTACCAGTATTCCCCACTATTCCCCAGCATGAGTCCTCTACCGTTTTCCTTCATTTCTCATACATATCCCTCTCGTGTCCATGCCACATCTTTATTTATAACATTTGCTTTGCTAGAAATTATCATTTCCCTTCTTACTCATTACCCTTCAATTTTCAACCCAAACTTCTCCTTCTTCAGAAAGTTTTCCCACACTAATCTCGATCTTCTCCAATTTCTTTGCATTCAAAGTTTTGACTGTACAACCTGCAGTACAATACCAGTGTAATTATGTTTCATTAATGTAAAAGTTGTCATGTTTAGTACTGTTTTTTCACTCCAGAAATATACACATGGTCTCCCAACTCACTTGATGTTTCCTTATGGGTCATCTCTACACAATACCAAAGGCCTAGACACATGATATTTATTGACTGACTAGAATATAAATACCTCGCACCAACCACAATGTCACCATTGTCTAGAACACAGCAGCACCAAATAGATTGAGCTGGAAGTCGGATTGTTTGAGCACATTCCCCATGTTTCCAGATTCTCAGCGATCTGTCTTCTGCCGTTGTTACAAAATCTAAAATTAATGAATATAGGAAAAATCAGTTTGAATAAATAAAATTAAATACATGTATTACATATCACCTTCCCAGGTAGGCATAAGGATTTTTTTTAACCCCGAACTATTTTAAAATTAGTTTTACATTTTATGTATTTCTCACTTATACCATATACAACTTAAAAAATCACATTTTCTGTATTTTATATCTTACATACTGTACATACACTTAGCATCAATAAATTATAGTCTTTCCTGAAATACCCAAAACTTTTTGACATAACCATCAAATATGAATTAATATAAAGATGATCACACAACCTCCTCCTTTACCAGAAGATCCTTAATGAGATAAAGTTACCAAATTACTCAAATCACAGTTAACAAACTGATAATTAGCACTCCTACCCCCACCTCAAGAAAGGAATGATACAGTGATTGATATAAAATTTAAAAATTTTAATACATGCTAATCTTACCTTTACAATTTGGGAAGACAGATATGCTATAAATATAATTGGTATGTCCATAATATACTTCAAGACACTCGCCAGTGATCTGCCACCTTCTAATACTAGCATCATTTGCACAGGAAAGAAATTCTGTTTCACTCAAAATTGCTAAACCTCTTACACAGTCTTCATGCCCTGTATGAAAGAAGAATAATATAAACCAATAAGACGGATGATTTCATTGATGGATCTCTGTACTAACTACCATTATAAAACATGTAGGTGGGTAGTAATAACTGATTTTCAAAGCAGAGAAATTAATTTTTTTCTATAGAAAAGACTGGTAACCAAAATTTTATTTTAGGTTTGGTAGTATTTCTTGTTACCTTTGGAAGTTATTTTACATTTACCTTATCTTCTCCAAATTATTTCCTAAAGCTCTCCAGAAATAAGATTCTGATCCCAACAATTCATTTTCACCTGACAATTCATTTTCAACTTTTCGTCTTCAATAACAAGAGTTAATTCATAACATATAAACATTCAAACATGACAAAGAATAATAGCCCCTAAATTTCTCAAAACATAATATTGAAATTAATATTTATAAGGCACTAATGAGGCAGTAATGAAGGGTACTAATGAAAATTAAGAAAAATTCAATTAAAAAAGATTTTAATTATTTAAGAATTTTAAATAAAAACCACTGTAGAAAAGTAATCTTTATTAAAGTATGAAGAATAGATTAAGAGAGATTGAGTTATTTGAAACCATACAACAACTAGTGGAAACGGTAAAACAGGAATTAAAGATTCCTGCCTTATAATCCCACTTCCTTTGATACTACAAATCATAACTTCTTCCCTGATTTGACCAAAACACAAATATAAAACCAAACATCACTGCTTTATCAGCAGAAACATTTCATAACATATACAAATACAACCATTAAAATGATACAGTAAGAAATAATAACTAATTTTTTATAAGACAAGATTTTGTGGAACATTATTCTTAATTATATAACTAGAAATATACATATATTCCATTAATTAAAAAATTTAAAATCCTTTAAAAAACTTTATAAAACTCAATTTCTTTCAATATTAACTGAGGCAACGCAGAAGATATTACTTTTTTTTTTTTTTAAGACTTTGTTTATTTATTTATTTGACAGAGAGAGATCACAGGTAGGCAGAGAGGCAGGCAGAGAGAGAAGGGGAAGCAGGCTCCCCACTGAGCAGAGAGCCTGACGTGGGGCTCAATCCCAAAACCCTGAGATCATGACCTGAGCCTAAGGCAGAAGCTTAACACTCTGAGCCACCCAGGCGCTCCTACTTTCTTTTTTTAAAGGACAGAACATTTTCTGAAGCTTATGATCTAATAAAGGAGATCAGGAATCAAAAAAATTTTTCAGGTTCAGTATTTGCTGCTTTAGATTAGCTATTGAAGATTAGTAACAACTTGATAACATGTATGTATGGAAGCAGGAACACAGTGATGCTTAATTATAACTTGCCCATCTACAGATAGTTTTATCTGCACAATGGACTTCTTGAAGTATTTTCCAGACTAGTGATCAAATTTGAAGAAAATAAAAGAAGAAAAACAACAAAAAAATTCATACCAAAATTTTAAGTGTTCCACAAATAAATCAGCAATATCAGCAATACCAGTGTCAGTCAGCAGATGTCTCAGTGCAGGAGTTATTTAATAGGTAAGGTTCAAAAAGACTACTGATCTAAAATCCTAATATAAGCCCGAAATTTGATAATGTACTTCAATATTGACAAGCGCACTAATGATATCTTCCTGTATATATGAAATTAACAGTAGTGACACACCATCAATAAGGCTTACGCTTGAAAATTTCACTCTGAACTTGTTAAACCAAAAACAAACTGCATACCATATTACAAGCTCATTAAGAGCCATTTATTAGTCCACATCTAGTTATTTTAGGAGAGGTTTCATTTTATCTTTTAAAAGATTTTAAGTATTAGTTGTCAGAAAAGTTACATCTACCCAAATTAAATGGTTCAGATACACTGGTGTTTTTCAAATGTTGCTTCTAAACTTTTGAGGATACACCAATGGAGTGAATATGAAGTGATGAGACTATAAATGTCTACTCTGATCTTACCTGAAAAAGTCCTCTCACACCTTCCAGCTTTCCACAATTTAATAGTCTTGTCTGCTGATCCAGTTAACATTAAGCCCTGCTCAGGTAAGATCTTTACTGCCCATACTGCAGCTGTATGACCCTGTGAGTGAAATGGGAATTAACCTGAGTTGACACAAAGTCATCACATTTAATTATTATGTAGAACATTCACAGAGAACTACTACGGTACCTGTAAGGTCATCATGCACTTGTCATTCAGCCAGACTTTAGCAGTGGTGTCCCATGAGCCACTAAGTAATGTCCCAAATTTTCCAGATGAAAGACTACAAACTAAAGGGGAAAAAGGTATTAGTTAGTATAATGTTGTATAGAAAAATATTCAACCTTGCTAGTTATCAAAGCATTGCAATTTCCTTTTTTAATTTTTTAAAAAAGATTTATTTGACAGAGAGAGAGGAAGAAAGCAAGAGAGAGAATCCCAGGTAGACCACACTGAGCATGGAGCCCAACTCAGGCTCGATTTCACGACCCTGAAAATCAGGACCTAAGCCTAAATCAAGAGTCAGACGTGTACCTGACTCTGCCACCCATGCATCCCAAAAGCATTGCAATTTTTTTTTTTTAAGATTTTATTTATTTATTTGAGAGAGAGAGAGAGAGAACACAAGTAGGCAGAGGCAGGCAAAGAGAAGGGGGAAGCAGGATCCCTGCTGATCAGAGAGCCCAATGCAGGGCTCAATCCCAGGACACTGAGACCATACCTGAAGGCAGAGGCTTAACCCACTGAGCCACCCAGGCACCCCAAGCACTGCAATTTTAAAAACACTTTCTGAATTGACAGTAACTCGGCCAGTTAAGGCTTAACTCAATGGAGATGCAGAAGAGTGCAATGATCAAGAGCAGACTCTGGGCCAGAATTTCTGGGTGCAAGTCCTGGCTGTGCTATGAATGGACTGTCCAATCAAGGAATAACCTCCAATTTCTCATCTGCAAAATGAGGGAGCAGAATCAAATGGGCTGCACAATCCCTTCTGGTTTAAAAAAAAAAAAAAACTATATAGAAAGATAATGCAAATGATTTTGAAATGCTGCTTCTAAAAATATTTAATTAAAATGACAAATGGGGCTCAGTGGGTTAAGCCTCTGCCTTCGGCTCAGGTCATGATCTCAGAGTCCTGGAATCAAGCCCCACATCAGGCTTCTTGCTCAGCAGGGAGCCTGCCTCCCCGCCACTCTGCCTGCCTCTCTGCCTACTTGTGATCTTTTCCTCTGTCAAATAAATAAATAAAATCTTAAAAAAATAAATAAATAAAATGACCAAAAAACCCCAAACACTGGAGCCCAGCTAAATATTCAACAGCAATGGACGAGGTAATTAAATCTTTTTTTTAAATTTATTTTTTATTTTTTATTTTTTAAAGATTTTATTTATTTATTTGTCAGAGAGAGCAAGTGAGCACATGCAGACAGAGCGGCAGGAAGAGACAGAAAGAGAAGCAGGCTCCCTGCTGAGCAAGGAGCCCAATGTGGGACTCGATCCCAGGACGCCGGGATCATGACCTGAGCTGAAGGCAGAGGCTTTAACCTACTGAGCCACCCAGGTGCCCCAAGGTAATTAAATCTTATTATCTTTTTTTTTAATCTTTTTTTTTTTTTAAAGATTCTATTTATTTATTTATTTGAGAGAGAGAGCATGATAGGGGAAGTCAGAGGGAGAAGCAGACTCCTCTTGGAGCTGGGAGCCCAATGTGGGACTTGATCCCAAGACTCTGGGATCATGACCTGAGCCGAAGGCAGTTGCTTTACCAACTGAGCCACCCAGGTGTCCTCTATTTTTTTTTTTAAGATTTTATTTATTTATTTGACAGATAGAGATCACAAGTAGGCAGAGAGGCAGGGAGAGAGTAAGAGAGGGAAGTAGGCTCCCCGTTGAGCAGAGAGCCCAAAGCGGGGCTTAATCAATCCCAGGACCCTGAGATCATGACCTGAGCTGAAGGCAGAGGCTTAACCCAATGAGCCACCCAGATACCCCTAAATCTTATTATCTTAATATAAAATTATATAAGCTAAAAATTAAACATGTGAAAAATTATCTTAAAAAAAACCAAAACAACAACAACAAAAAAACCCAGAAACAAAAAAAGAGAGTTCTGCTTAAAAATGGCAGACTGTTGGGGCACCTGGGTGGCTCAATGGGTTAAAGCCTCTGCCTTAGGCCCAGGTCATGATCCCAGGGTCCTGGGATCGGGCCTGGAATCAGGCTCTCTGCTCAGCAGGGAGCCTGCTTCCTCCTCTCTCTCTGCCTGCCTCTCTGCCTACTTGTGATCTCTGTCTGTCAAGTAGATAAATAAAATCTTAAAAAAAAAAAAAAAAAAGGTAGAGTGTTGGGGTGCCTGGGTGGTTCAGTCAGTTGAGCATCTGACTCAATTTTGGCTCAAGCCATGACTTCAGGTTCCTAGGGCTAAGTCCTGTGTCAGGTTCTGTGCTCAGTGGGGAGTTTGCTGGAGATTCTCTCTCTCTGCCCCACTCCCCAGTCTTTCCACTTGCTTGCTTGTTCACCCTGTCTCTCAAATAAATAAATAAATCTTTCCAAAAAATTGACAGATTCTTCATAGTAAAGCTACCAATGGCATTAATCTATAAGGAGAAAGAAAACAGAAAATAACATAACTGATTTAGGAAAATGGAGATTATAATTTAAACACCAGAGAGATTAGAAATTAGTTCCCGGGGGGGGGGGGGCAGGAAACTCTCATGAGACTCCGTAGCCAGCTACTAGGTTCGATGGAGAATGGGGCTAGGCAGAGGACTTGAAATACTAGATCTCTCCTTTCAACCTTCAGTGTTAGGAAAGCACATCCTCACCCACTGCAGGAAACTGGAGGTTTATTCTCTGGAGGAAATGAAGCACAGTTTGCATATTCAGGCAGCTGGACAAAATAAAGGTCTGGAATAACAAGCCCCATGGAGGGATGCCTGGGTGGCTCAATGGGTTAAGCATCTGCCTTTGGCTTAGGTCATGATCTCAGGGTCTTGGGATCAAGCCCCGTACCAGGCGCTCTGCTCTGCACGGAGTCTGCTCACCTGCACCCTCCACCTCCACCTGCCTCTCTGAACTACTTGTGATCTCTGTTAAATAAATAAAATCTTAAAAAAAAAAAAAAAAAGCCCCATGAAACACAAGGGAAATAAATGGAAAATCTACATCCCCTTCTCTCACTGTACCAGCAGCCATGCATATATTCCCCGCCACCCAGGCAACAGACGGGAGAATTCTGCTCTAGGAGACTGAGAAATGCTAAAGAACTTCAGATAAGGACATGTGAGAGGGTGTCCCATCTAAAAGGATAGACCGGTACCAGTTTGCATTCTAATGAAGCTCACCAATCACTAAGCTCTATCTACACAAGCTAAAAAGTTTTCTGTCTATTTCTTTATACCTTATTCTTGAATATGAGCAGCCAATTTAGTATCAACAATCATTTAATCATAGTCTCCAACATGAAACAGAAAAATCCAAAGAAACACAAAAATAAGGGACGAAGGCTAGGCAATCCAGAAGAGACAAATCCAACTTCAGGAAGTAGAGGAAAAAAAAAAGTGGGTGCCTAGGTAGAGCAGTTAGTTAAAGCATCCAACCCTCAGGTCGTGATCTCAGGGTCATGAGGTCAAGCCCTGCACTCAGTGTGGAGTCTGCTTTAGACTCTCTCCCCTTTGCCACTCCCTCCTCTCCTGCACTCTCTAATAAATAAATAAACCTTTAAAACACACACACACACACACTATAGTATAGTATACTATACTATACTATGCTATATATACTATACTATACTGTGTAATATACTATGTATACTATATATACTATGTATACTGGTGAACCACTATATATACTATGTATACATAGTATATTACACAGTATAGTATACTATACTATAATATATATAGTATATATATATATACTATATACTATACTATATATACTATATATACTCTACTATAGCAAGTACTATAATATTTACAAATAGGTAGAATATTATATTAGAAAAATTAGTGACAGAATAAGAAAAATAAAAGCTAAAAGTAAAAGGCCCAAAACCCAAACCAAAACTAAACGGCAGTAGAAAAAAAGTCTCTCTGGAAAATTAGATGAAAAAGACAAAGACACAAAAAATGGACAAGGAAAGCTTAAAAAGTCAGAAAATAATTTCAGAATGTTCAATATCCAATGATAGGGACTGCAGAAAGAGATAGCAGGGGACAGGGCAGAAAGGACAAAGAAATAATATAAGAAAGATTCTCGAAAGTGAAGGACATGAACCCACAAAGGTGCCAAATGAAAGGCATTTTCAGAGAGATGCACTGTGAAAATCTGTAACATCAGAAATAGAGGCGATCCTAAAAGCTTACAAGGGGAACAGAAATGTGTCTCATAGAGAAGATGGGAAATCAGAACAGAATCAAACTTTTCAGTTAACATCATACACTAAAAGGAAATAAAGCAATGTCTTCAAAATTCTAGG
>NW_028134148.1:0-58000 GCF_964662115.1 Mustela nivalis | reverse complement strand
GCTTGTGTCAGATCACCCATGTTTGTTGGGGGAGGCCAACACTATTGGACTGGTCTTGGGAATTGGAGGTTTCTCCTAATCTGTAAGGTTGTGGCAAATGAAACGGGCAGAGTTCCCTTGGAGAGCACTGGCACAGTCCTTAGGTGTGACACAACCTTTCTGGGTGTCATCCAGGAGGTCCAGGCTCAGGCTGTGTCAGACAGGGCATTAGTGCCAAGCTTAGACTGTATAATTGGAGTAAAGTTGAGTGGCATGCAGGTTGATCCTCATTTGGCGTTTCTGGGTAGCCCCAGGGGCAACGTTTTTCTTCTGGAGGGAAGAAAGAGTGCTGCATTGTGGCGACGGAATTCTCACACTGGAGGGCTTGTGGGCCAGAATTGTGAGGAAGGAAGTGTGAGAACACAAGCTAGGCTTAGGTTTTGGGTCAAGATCATGGCAGGCACACTCTGTAGAGCTAAATCTAAATCTCATGCATCTGAAGTCAGGGCGAGGATCAGACGTAGGCTCAGGTTGAAGTTTCTGTTCAGGATGGCCCCTTCATGATGGTGGGGGGCATCATGGGGCTATGGAGACTTTCCCACGATTGGCATTGTATGTTGCTCCAATCGGCAAGGATTCCTTCTACGGGACAGTCGAGACCGGTCAGATTGCTCCAGGATGTCCCATGCGGAACCACGGCAGTGCAGGGTTCTAAGGATGGATTCCTGGAGTGCCCGCCTCACATTCCTATTGTCTCCTAGTGACAAGGCAGGTTCGATCTGCTTCTTTTGGGGAGCAACCAAAGGGGATGTGTTGAAATGGACTCGCCTGCGGATGGGTCATAATGTGGGTTTGTGTCCATGGAGACCTTGGAATGGGGTGTTGGCTGCTGGGACCTGAAGGTTTCCCTTAACTGGAGGTTGTGACACAGCTCCAAAATGCATGTTTCCCATGTGGAAATGAGATTTGTTCAGACTGGTACCTCCAGAAGAACACATATGCTGGTATTGGAAACCAGGCCTCTGAGGAGAGATGCCTGGAATCAAAAGCAATGGATCTGATTAGGTCCTAGGTGCCTGTCCGGTTCAATCTTCTTCTCTGGGGTTATCTGTCTATGGGTCTGAGTTGAGGTAGTTGCTCATCTTGGGACAGATCACCCTGTTTGCCCTGAGTGGCCAACACTATTGGGATGGCCTCAGGGACGTTGGAGTGTTCTCCTAATCTTTAGGGTTGTGGCCAATGGAATGGGCAGAATTTGCTTGGAGAAGGCAGGCACAGTCCTGAGGCATGGCTCCAGGGGCCCCAGCCTGGAGGGTGTGTGGGCCAGGACAGTGGGGACAGAAATCTGAAAACCCAAACTCAGCTTAGGTTTGGGGACGTAGGTATGACAGGCATGATCTATAGACCGTGAGGAGAATTTTTCAGGCTATGAACAAAGGGCAAGTGTGAGGCATATATCCAGGCTTTTGTCTCTAGATTTTGTGTCAATGGTGGCCATGGAATGACGGGATGGCCTCTTTGGCCATGGATGATTCTTTCTCTTTTAAGATTTGGTTAGATCCCAAGTTTTGGGGCTCATTCAGGGGATGGAGGAGACCCTTCGATATTTTTTTTTTCAGGGGTTCCAGAGCAGAGACCTGAATAGGGGTGACTAGACCTCTCAACCTCTCATCAATATTGGGGGACTTGGAATGGCAATGCGGGTTCTTGGTCCAGACCCTGAGAGGCTTTACTTGAGGACAGGGCTCACACTGAGGGTCCCAATGTGTTTGTGCCCATTGCGGTTCTCAAGCATGGGCAGGGACTCATGGGCTACACTGGATTCTCCTACACTGAACGTTGGAAAACATGCCAACCACAAGGTTTCTTGCCTTGAGGAAGAAGGAGTTTCATTTCTGCATCACGTTCACCCCTGGGTAGTGAGTATATATAAGGTCTAGGTTCTGAAGCCTGAAAACCAAGGTTGGGAAGAGATGATGACCTAAAGCCATGGCGGGTCTGATGTGCTCAGTGTACAGCCAGCTGTCTGGGTATCGGTTGGGAATTCAGACCTCAGGCTGTGCAAGACAGGGCATTAACGCCCAAGCGAAACTTTATAATTGGGGTAGAGGCAAGTGGCATGCAGGTTGATCCTCATTTGGTGTTTCTGGTTAGCCCCATAGGACAACGTTTCTCTTCTGGAGGGCAGTCAGAGTGCTGCATTGTGTCTCTCCAGAATCCCTAACTGGAGGGCTGGTGGGCTCGGAGTGTGAGGACGAAGTCTGAGAACAATAGCTAGGTTTTGCTTCGGGGCGGGGTTTCGGCAGGCACACTCTGCAGAGTTGAATCAAGATTTCGTGCATCTGAAGTCAGGGCGAGGATTAGACGTTGGCTCAGGTTGGAGTTTCTGTCCAAGATGGCTCTTTCATGAAGGGGACGGTGCACCACGAGGCCACAGAGCTTTTCCCATGATGGGAGTGGTGAGGTGCTCCAAAGCGCAAGGATTCCTTCTGCAGGACAGCTGTGACCTGTTGGATGGCTCCAGGACGTCCCATATGGAATTACTTCAGAGTAGTTTTCTACAGATGGATGCTTAGCCAGCCCGCCTCACATTCCAATTGTCTCCTAGTGACAAGATAGGTTCGATCTGCTGGCTCTAGGGGAGCACCCAAGGGCACTGAGTTGAAATAGACTCTCCTGCAGATGGGTCCTAATGTGGGATTGTGTCCTTGGAGACCTTGGAATGAGGTGGTGGCACCGGGGCCCTGAAGGATTTTCCTAGCCGGAGGTTTTGACACAGCTTGAAAGAGCACGTTTCCCATGTGGAGAAGACATTTGTTCTGACTGATGACTCAGGAAACCCCCATATGGTGGTATTGAAAACCAGGCCTCTGAGGTTCTGACATAGCTCCACGAGCAAGTTTCCAATGTGCAGAAAAGACTTGCTCTGAAGGGGCCTCTGGAAACCCCATAGGCTGGTATTGGAAACCAGGCCTCTGAGAAGAGATGCCTGGAAACCAAAGCAATGGATCTGATTAGGGCCTAGGGGCCTGTCCAGTTCAATGTTCTTCTCTGGGGACATCTGTCTCCAAGTTGGTGTGGAGCTAGTTGCTCAGCTAGTGTCAGATAACCCCTGTTTGTTCCAAGCGGCCTACAATATTGGGATGGTCCCAGGGACATTGGAGATTTCTCTTGATTTATATGGTTGTGGCCAATGGAATATGAAGAATTCCATTTGAGAGGGCAGGAACAATCCTGAGGTGTGGTTCCAGGGGCCCTAGCCTGGAGGGTGTGTGTTTTCAGACAACTGTCCAAACAGCCCAGGCCTACACAACCTACAGGATCAGGCCCCTGGAGCCAAACCTGAGGACTGTACTTGCCCTCTCCAAGGGAATTGTGTGTGCCCATTCCAATGGCCACAACCCTTCTAATAGGATAAACCTCCAAAGTCCCTGATTCAACTCAATAGTGGTGACTTCCCAGGAAAAACAGGGGCAATCTGAGCCCAACTGAGCACCTACCTGCACTCAGACCCATAGACAGATGTCCCCAGAGATAAAAAGGAAAGAACAGGCCCCTAGGCACTAATCAGATCCATTGCTTTGGTTTTCAGGCATCTCTCCTAAGGGGCCTGGATTTCAAAAGCAGCATATAGCTGTTTCTTGACCCACACATCAGAAAATATCTCATCTACACATTGGAAACTTGCACGTTGGGGCTGTGTCAAAGCCTCTGTTTAGGAGAACCATTTAGGGCCCCAGTGCCTCCGCTTCATTCCAAGGTCTCCATAGACACAAAAGCACGTTAGGACCCATCCCCAGGGGTGTCCATTTCAACTCAGCGTCCTCGGTTGCTCCCCACAGATCCAGGAGATCTAACCTGTCTTGTTGCTAGGAGACAATTGGAATGCGAGGTGGGCTACCCAGCCATCCATCCTTAGAACCCTGCTCAGAATCATTGGCCTGGAGCCAAACAACAGGTCTCAATTGTCCTGCAGAAGACTCTCTGCAGTTTGGAGCTTCTCACAACTCCCATCGTGGGAAAACCCCCATGGCCTCGTGATGCCCCCGCCCATTCATGAAGGGGCCATCAGGGACAGAAACTCCAACCTGAGCGATCGTCTGATCCTTGCCCTGACTTCAGATGCACGAGATCTCGATTCAGGTCTGTAGATTGTGCATGCCATGGCCTCACCCAGAAACCTAAGCCTAGCTTGTGTTCTCAGACTTTTGTCGTCAGACTACTGGCCCACAAGACCTCCAGTTTGGCAATCCAGAACTACAATGCAGCACTCTGCCGGCCCTCCAGAAGAAAAACATTGTCCTCTGGTGCTACCCAGTAATCCCAAATGAGGATCAACCTGCACCGACCTTGGCTGTACCCGAAATACATAGGCTAACCAGGGCACTGATGCCCTTTCTGACACAGCCTGAGCCTGGACCCCCTGGCCCCTCCCAGACAGCTGGCCGCACACTGAGCACATCGAGCCGCCATGGCCTTAGGTCGTCATCTCTTCCCAACATCAGTTTTCAGGTTTCAGAACCTAGACCTTATCTCCAATCACTGCCCAGGGTTGAAGGTGATGCAGAAATCAGAACTCCTTCCCCATGGCAAGAAACCTTGTGGTTGGCATGTTGTCCAACGTTCAGTGTAGTTGAAACCAGTGTGGCCCATGAGGCCCCGCCCATGCTCGCGGGCCACATTGGTCACAAACACACATTGTGTTGCTCAGGCTGAGACCAGTCCTCAAGTAAGGCCACTCAGTGGCTGGATGAAGAGATAGCATATTGGGCTTGCCATGCCACTAGGCCCAAATTTTTAACCATATTTCGGGTTGTCCCTTCAGTCTTCCCCACGGCTTGGCTTTGGAATTCCTCTTTTGGTGGGACACCTGAGGTAACAAAACTGAAATGAGTCCTCCCATCCCACAAATTGACGAAAAGCAATTGGCATCGGGCCAAATCCTCAGAGAGGAAGATTCGTCCATTGCCCATGAGGCCTCCCCGACATTCCACGGCTATCGCTGATACAAAATCCAGAGACAAAAGCCTGAGCAAGCACCTCAGACTCGCACTTTCTTCATATCCTGAAGAGTTCTTCTCATGGTTTGTAGATCGGGCCTGCCATACCTACGTCCCCAAACCTAAGCTGAGTTTGTGTTTTCAGACTTCTGTCCTCAAAGTCTTGGGCCACACACCCTCCAGGCTGGGCCCCTGGAACCACACATTAGGACTGTGCCTACCATTCCATGGGAATTCTGCCCATTCCATGGTCCAAAATCGTACAAATTAGGAGAAATCTCCAAAGTCCCTGAGGCCATCCCAATTGTGTAGGTCGCCCGGAACAAACAAGGGCTGTCTGACACCAGCTGATAATCGACCTCCACTCATACCATAGATGGATGTCTTCAGAGAAGAAGATTGAACCAGACAGGACCCTAGGCCATAATAGGATCCATTGCTTTGGGTTACAGGCATGTGTCCTCAAAAGCCTGATTCCAATACGAGCATCGGGGTTTTCCTGAGGCACCCATCAGAACTCATCTCGTCTCCACAAGGAAACCTGTGCATGGGAGCCATGTCCAAAGCTTAGGAGAGTACTTCAGGGTCCCGGTGCCACCGCCCCATTCCAAGGCCCTCATGGACACAAAAACACATTAGGACCCATCCTCAGGAAAGTCCATTTCAACTCAGCCACCCCAGTTGCTCCCGCAGAGCCATCAGATCTAAACTGTCTTGTTGCTAGGAGACAATTGGAATGCGAGGCGGGCTTCCCAGGCATCCATTCGCGAACGGTGCTCTGGAGTCATTCCATATGGGATGTCCTGGAGCTGTCCAACAGGTCTCAATTGTCCCGCAGAAGGAATCCATGAAGGGGGCATCCCACAACTCCCAACGTGGGAAAACCTCAATGGCCTCGAGATTCCGCTACCTTCATGAAGCGGCAGTCATGCTCAGAAACTCCAACCTGAGCCAACGTCTGATCCTCGCCCTGACTTCAGATGCATGAGATATTGGTTCAGATCTGCAGGGGGTACCTGCCGTGCCCTCGCCCTGAAACCCAAGTCTAGCTTGTCATCTCAGACTTCCGTCCTCACACTCCTGGCCCCGAAGCCCTCAAGTTTGGCAATTCCGGACCCACAATGCAGCACTCTGCCTGCCCTCTAGAAAAAAAATTATTGCCTCATGAGCTGCCCAGGCACCTTAAATGAGGGTAAACCTACACAGCACTCGACTTTACCCAAATTATAAATTCTAACCTGGGCACTAATGCACTGTCGAACACAACCTGAGCCTGGACCACCTGACCAACACCCAGAATGCTGACCAAACACTGAGCACATAAAACCCGCATTGGCCTTAGGTCATCATCTCTTCCCTACCTCAGTTTTCAGGCTTCAGAACCGAGACCTTATCTCCAATCACTTCCCAGGGGTGAGTGTGATGCAGAAATCAGAACTCCTCCTTACCCATGGCAAGAACCCTGTGGTTGGCACGTTGTCCAACGTTCAGTGTAGGAGAAACCAGCATTCACCCTGAGGCCCCGCCCATTCTTGAGTACGACGAGGGCATACACACGCATTGTGACCCTCAGCATGAGTCCTGTCCTCTAGTAAGTCCTCTCAGTGGCTGGACCATTAGAAGTCATAATGGGCTTGACATGTCCCTAGGCCCCAATTTTTAACCAAATTTCTGATGGTCCAGTCGCCCCTCCCCAGGGCGCTACTCTGGAATCCCTCATTTGGTAGGACACCTGAGGATGAAAAAGAAAAAAACAAGAATAAAAAAAAAAACGGACTTCTTCCAGCCCACAGAATGACCCCAAACTCTTTGGACGGGGCCAAACCACCAGAGAGTAAGACTCGTCCATTTCCCATGAAGTCACCCAGAAATTCCACGACCATGAGTGACACGATATCCAGAGACAAAAACTTGAGCAGGAGCCTCACACTCGCCCTTCTTTCAAATCCCGAAGAGTTCTCCTCATGGTCTGTAGAGCAGTCCTGCCATACCTATGACCCGAAACATAAGCCGAGTTTGTGTTTTCAGACAACTGTCCAAATAGCCCTGGCCAACACAACCTACAGGCTCAGGCCCCTGGAGCCAAACCTGAGGACTGTACTTGCCCTCTCCAAGGGAATTGTGTGTGCCCATTCCAATGGCCACAACCCTTCTAATAGGATAAACCTCCAAAGTCCCTGATCCATCTCAATAGTGGTGGCTTCCCAGGAACAACAGGGGCAATCTGAGCCCAACTGAGCACCTACCTGCACTCAGACCCATAGACAGATGTCCCCAGAGGTAAAAAGGAAAGAACAGGCCCCTAGGCACTAATTAGATCCATTGCTTTGGTTTCCAGGCATCTCTCCTCAGAGGCCTGGATTTCAAAAGCAGCATATAGCTGTTTCTTGACTCACCCATCAGAAAACATCTCATCTACACATGGGAAACTTGCACGTTGGAGCTGTGTCAAAGCCTCTGTTTAGGAGAACCCTTTAGGGCCCCAGTGCCACCGCTTCATTCCAAGGTCTCCATAGACACAAAAGCACGTTAGGACCCATCCCCAGGGGTGTCCATTTCAACTCAGCGTCCTCGGTTGCTCCCCACAGATCCAGGAGATCTAACCTGTCTTGTTGCTAGGAGACAATTGGAATGCGAGGTGGGCTACCCAGCCATCCATCCTTAGAACCCTGCTCAGAATCATTGGCCTGGAGCCAAAAACAGGTCTCAATTGTCCTGCAGAAGACTCTCTGCAGTTTGGAGCTTCTCACAACTCCCATCGTGGGAAAACCCCCATGGCCTCGTGATGCCCCCGCCCATTCATGAAGGGGCCATCAGGGACAGAAACTCCAACCTGAGCGATCGTCTGATCCTCGCCCTGAATTCAGATGCACGAGATCTCAATTCAGGTCTGTAAA
The DNA here is from genome assembly GCF_964662115.1 of Mustela nivalis. Lineage (NCBI taxonomy): Eukaryota > Metazoa > Chordata > Mammalia > Carnivora > Mustelidae > Mustela > Mustela nivalis. The sequence continues at coordinate 50,124 of NW_028134148.1, read as the reverse complement.
TTGTGCGTGCCATGGCCTCACCCAGAAACCTAACCTAGCTTGTGTTCTCAGACTTTTGTCGTCAGACTACTGGCCCACAAGCCCTCCAGTTCTGCAATCCAGAACTACAATGCAGCACTCTGCCGGCCTTCCAGAAGAAAAACATTGTCCTCTGGGGCTACCCAGTAATCCCAAATGAGGATCAACCTGCACCAACCTTGGCTGTACCCCAAATACATAGGCTGACCAGGTCACTAATGCCCTTTCTGACACAGCCTGAGCCTGGACCCCCTGGCCCCTCCCAGACAGCTGGCCGCACACTGAGCACATCGAGCCGCCATGGCCTTAGGTCGTCATCTCTTCCCAACATCAGTTTTCAGGTTTCAGAACCTAGACCTTATATCCAATCACTGCCCAGGGTTGAAGGTGATGCAGAAATCAGAACTCCTTCCCCATGGCAAGAAACCTTGTGGTTGGCATGTTGTCCAACGTTCAGTGTAGTTGAAACAAGTGTGGCCCATGAGGCCCCGCCCATGCTCGCGGGCCACATTGGTCACAAACACACATTGTGACGCTCAGGCTGAGCCCAGTCCTCAAGTAAGGCCACTCAGTGGCTGGATGAAGAGATATCATATTGGGCTTGCCATGCCCCTAGGCCCCAATTTTTAACCATAGTTCGGGTTGTCCCTTCAGTCTTCCCCACGGCTTGGCTTTGGAATTCCTCTTTTGGTGGGACACCTGACGTAACAAAACTGAAATGAGTCCTCTCATCCCACAGATTGACGAAAAGCAATTGGGAATCGGGCCAAATCCTCAGAGAGGAAGATTCGTCCATGGCCCATGAGGCCTCCCCGACATTCCACGGCCATCGCTGATACAAAATCCAGAGACAAAAGCCTGAGCAAGCACCTCAGACTCGCACTTTCTTCATATCCTAAAGAGTTCTTCTCATGGTTTGTAGATCGGGCCTGCCATACCTACGTCCCCAAACCTAAGCTGAGTTTGTGTTTTCAGACTTCTGTCCTCAAAGTCTTGGGCCACACACCCTCCAGGCTGGGCCCCTGGAGCCACACATTAGGACTGTCCCTACCAATCCATGGGAATTCTGCCCATTCCATGGTCCAAAATCGTACAAATTAGGAGAAATCTCCAAATTCCCTGAGGCCATCCCAATTGTGTAGGTCGCCCGGAACAAACAAGGGCTGTCTGACACCAGCTGATAATCGACCTCCACTCATACCATAGATGGATGTCCCCAGAGAAGAAGATTGAACCAGACAGGACCCTAGGCCATAATAGGATCCATTGCTTTGGGTTACAGGCATGTGTCCTCAAAAGCCTGATTCCAATACGAGCATAGGGGTTTTCCTGAGGCACCCATCAGAGCTCATCTCGTCTCCACAAGGAAACCTGTGCATGGGAGCCATGTCCAAAGCTTAGGAGAGTACTTCAGGGTCCCGGTGCCACCGCCCCATTCCAAGGCCCTCATGGACACAAAAACACATTAGGACCCATCCTCAGGAAAGTCCATTTCAACTCAGCCACCCCGGTTGCTCCCGCAGAGCCATCAGATCTAAACTGTCTTGTTGCTAGGAGACAATTGGAATGCGAGGCCGGCTTCCCAGGCATCCATCCCCGAACGGTGCTCTGGAGTCATTCCATATGGGATGTCCTGGAGCTGTCCAACAGGTCTCAATTGTCCCGCAGAAGGAATCCATGAAGGGGGCATCCCACAACTCCCAACGTGGGAAAACCTCAATGGCCTCGAGATTCCGCTACCTTCATGAAGCGGCCGTCATGCTCAGAAACTCCAACCTGAGCCAACGTCTGATCCTCGCCCTGACTTCAGATGCATGAGATATTGGTTCAGATCTGCAGGGGGTACCTGCCGTGCCCTCGCCCTGAAACTCAAGTCTAGCTTGTCATCTCAGACTTCCGTCCTCACACTCCTGGCCCCGAAGCCCTCAAGTTTGGCAATTCCGGACCCACAATGCAGCACTCTGCCTGCCCTCTAGAAAAAAAAATTATTGCCTCATGAGCTGCCCAGGCACCTTAAATGAGGGTAAACCTACACAGCACTCGACTTTACCCAAATTATAAATTCTAACCTGGGCACTAATGCACTGTGGAACACAACCTGAGCCTGGACCTCCTGACCAACATCCAGATTGCTGACCAAACACTGAGCACATAAAACCCGCATTGGCCTTAGGTCATCATCTCTTCCCTACCTCAGTTTTCAGGCTTCAGAACCGAGACCTTATCTCCAATCACTTCCCAGGGGTGAGTGTGATGCAGAAATCAGAACTCCTCCTTACCCATGGCAAGAACCCTGTGGTTGGCACGTTGTCCAACGTTCAGTGTAGGAGAAACCAGCATTCACCCTGAGGCCCCGCCCATTCTTGAGTGCGACGAGGGCATACACATGCATTGTGACCCTCAGCATGAGTCCTGTCCTCTAGTAAGTCCTCACAGTGGCTGGACCATTAGATGTCATAATGGGCTTGACATGCCCCTAGGCCCCAATTTTTAACCAAATTTCTGATGGTCCAGTCGCCCCTCCCCAGGGCTCTACTCTGGAATCCCTCATTTGGTGGGACACCTGAGGATAAAAAAGAAAAAAACAAGAAAAAAAAAAAACGGACTTCTTCCAGCCCACAGAATGACCCCAAACTCTTTGGACGGGGCCAAACCACCAGAGAGTAAGACTCGTCCATTTCCCATGAAGTCACCAAGAAATTCCACGACCATGAGTGACACGATATCCAGAGACAAAAACTTGAGCAGGAGCCTCACACTCGCCCTTCTTTCAAATCCCGAAGTGTTCTCCTCAGGTCTGTAGATCAGTCCTGCCATACCTATGACCCGAAACATAAGCCGAGTTTGTGTTTTCAGACAACTGTCCAAACAGCCCTGGCCTACACACCCTACAGGCTCAGGCCCCTGGAGCCAAACCTGAGGACTGTACTTGCCCTCTCCAAGGGAATTGTGTGTGCCCATTCCAATGGCCACAACCTTTCTAATAGGATAAACCTCCAAAGTCCCTGATCCATCTCAAAAGTGGTGGCTTCCCAGGAACAACAGGGGCAATCTGAGCCCAACTGAGCACCTACCTGCACTCAGACCCATAGACAGATGTCCCCAGAGGTAAAAAGGAAAGAACAGGCCCCTAGGCACTAATCAGATCCATTGCTTTGGTTTCCAGGCATCTCTCCTCAGAGGCCTGGATTTCAAAAGCAGCATATAGCTGTTTCTTGACTCACCCATCAGAAAACATCTCATCTACACATGGGAAACTTGCACGTTGGAGCTGTGTCAAAGCCTCTGTTTAGGAGAACCCTTTAGGGCCCCAGTGCCACCGCTTCATTCCAAGGTCTCCATAGACACAAAAGCACGTTAGGACCCATCCCCAGGGGTGTCCATTTCAACACAGCGACCTCGGTTGCTCCCCACAGATCCAGGAGATCTAACCTGTCTTGTTGCTAGGAGACAATTGGAATGCGAGGTGGGCTACCCACCCATCCATGCTTAGAACCCTGCTCAGAATCATTGGCCTGGAGCCAAAAACAAGTCTCAATTGTCCTGCAGAAGACTCTCTGCAGTTTGGAGCTTCTCACAACTCCCATCGTGGGAAAACCCCCATGGCCTCGTGATGCCCCCGCCCATTCATGAAGGGGCCATCAGGGACAGAAACTCCAACCTGAGCGATCGTCTGATCCTTGCCCTGACTTCAGATGCACGAGATCTCGATTCAGGTCTGTAGATTGTGCTTGCCATGGCCTCACCCAGAAACCTAAGCCTAGCTTGTGTTCTCAGACTTTTGTCGTCAGACTACTGGCCCACAAGCCCTCCAGTTTGGCAATCCAGAACTACAATGCAGCACTCTGCCGGCCCTCCAGAAGAAAAACATTGTCTTCTGGTGCTACCCAGTAATCCCAAATGAGGATCAACCTGCACCGACCTTGGCTGTACCCCAAATACATAGGCTGACCAGGGCACTAATGCCCTTTCTGACACAGCCTGAGCCTGGACCCCCTGGCACCTCCCAGACAGCTGGCCGCACACTGAGCACATCCAGCCGCCATGGCCTTAGGTCGTCATCTCTTCCCAACATCAGTTTTCAGGTTTCAGATCCTAGACCTTATCTCCAATCACTGCCCAGGGTTGAAGGTGATGCAGAAATCAGAACTCCTTCCCCATGGCAAGAAACCTTGTGGTTGGCATGTTGTCCAACGTTCAGTGTAGTTGAAACCAGTGTGGCCCATGAGGCCCCGCCCATGCTCGCGGGCCACATTGGTCACAAACACACATTGTGACGCTCAGGCTGAGACCAGTCCTCAAGTAAGGCCACTCAGTGGCTGGATGAAGAGATATCATATTGGGCTTGCCATGCCCCTAGGCCCCAATTTTTAACCATAGTTCGGGTTGTCCCTTCAGTCTTCCCCACGGCTTGGCTTTGGAATTCCTCTTTTGGTGGGACACCTGAGGTAACAAAACTGAAATGAGTCCTCCCATCCCACACATTGACGAAAAGCAATTGGGAATCGGGCCAAATCCTCAGAGAGGAAGATTCGTCTATGGCCCATGAGGCGTCCCCGACATTCCACGGCCATCGCTGATACAAAATCCAGAGACAAAAGCCTGAGCAAGAGCCTCAGACTCGCACTTTATTAATATCCTGAAGAGTTCTTCTCATGGTTTGTAGATCGGGCCTGCCATACCTACGTCCCCAAACCTAAGCTGAGTTTGTGTTTTCAGACTTCTGTCCTCAAAGTCTTGGGCCACACACCCTCCAGGCTGGGCCCCTGGAGCCACACATTAGGACTGTCCCTACCAATCCATGGGAATTCTGCCCATTCCATGGTCCAAAATCGTACAAATTAGGAGAAATCTCCAAAGTCCCTGAGGCCATCCCAATAGTGTAGGTCGCCCGGAACAAACAAGGGCTGTCTGACACCAGCTGATAATCGACCTCCACTCATACCATAGATGGATGTCCCCAGAGAAGAAGATTGAACCAGACAGGACCCTAGGCCATAATAGGATCCATTGCTTTGGGTCACAGGCATGTGTCCTCAAAAGCCTGATTCCAATACGAGCATCAGGGTTTTCCTGAGGCACCCATCAGAACTCATCTCGTCTCCACAAGGAAACCTGTGCATGGGAGCCAAGTCCAAAGCTTAGGAGAGTACTTCAGGGTCCCGGTGCCACCGCCCCATTCCAAGGCCCTCATGGACACAAAAACACATTAGGACCCATCCTCAGGAAAGTCCATTTCAACTCAGCCACCCCGGTTGCTCCCGCAGAGCCATCAGATCTAAACTGTCTTGTTGCTAGGAGACAATTGGAATGCGAGGCGGGCTTCCCAGGCATCCATCCGCGAACGGTGCTCTGGAGTCATTCCATATGGGATGTCCTGGAGCTGTCCAACAGGTCTCAATTGGCCCACAGAAGGAATCCATGAAGGGGGCATCCCACAACTCCCAACGTGGGAAAACCTCAATGGCCTCGAGATTCCACTCCCTTCATGAAGCGGCCGTCATGCTCAGAAACTCCAACCTGAGCCAACGTCTGATCCTCGCCCTGACTTCAGATGCATGAGATATTGGTTCAGATCTGCAGGGGGTACTTGCCGTGCCCTCGCCCTGAAACCCAAGTCTAGCTTGTCTTCTCAGATCTGTCCTCACACTCCTGGCCCAGAAGCCCTCAAGTTTGGCAATTCCGGACGCACAATGCAGCACTCTGCCTGCCATCTAGAAAAAAAATTATTGCCTCATGAGCTGCCCAGGCACCTTAAATGAGGGTAAACCTACACAGCACTCGACTTTACCCAAATTATATAGTCTAACCTGGGCACTAATGCACTGTCGAACACAACCTGAGACCGGACCTCCTGACCAACACCCAGAATCCTGACCGCACACTGAGCACATAAAACCCGCCATGGCCTTAGGTCATCATCTCTTCCCTACCTCAGTTTTCAGGCTTCAGAACTGAGACCTTATCTCCAATCACTTCCCAGGGGTGAGTGTGATGCAGAAATCAGAACTCCTCCTTACCCATAGCAAGAACCCTGTGGTTGGCACGTTGTCCAACGTTCAGTGTAGGAGAAACCAGCATTCACACTGAGGCCCCGCCCATTCTTGAGTACGACGAGGGAATACACATGCATTGTGACCCTCAGCATGAGTCCTGTCCTCTAGTAAGTCCTCTCAGTGGCTGGACCATTAGAAGTCATAATGGGCTTGACATGTCCCTAGGCCCCAATTTTTAACCAAATTTCTGATGGTCCAGTCGCCCCTCCCCAGGGCGCTACTCTGGAATCCCTCATTTGGTAGGACACCTGAGGATGAAAAAGAAAAAAACAAGAATAAAAAAAAAAAACGGACTTCTTCCAGCCCACAGAATTACCCCAAACTCTTTGGACGGGGCCAAACCACCAGAGAGTAAGACTCGTCCATTTCCCATGAAGTCACCCAGAAATTCCACGACCATGAGTGACACGATATCCAGAGACAAAAACTTGAGCAGGAGCCTCACACTCGCCCTTCTTTCAAATCCCGAAGAGTTCTCCTCATGGTCTGTAGAGCAGTCCTGCCATACCTATGACCCGAAACATAAGCCGAGTTTGTGTTTTCAGACAACTGTCCAAATAGCCCTGGCCAACACAACCTACAGGCTCAGGCCCCTGGAGCCAAACCTGAGGACTGTACTTGCCCTCTCCAAGGGAATTGTGTGTGCCCATTCCAATGGCCACAACCCTTCTAATAGGATAAACCTCCAAAGTCCCTGATCCATCTCAATAGTGGTGGCTTCCCAGGAACAACAGGGGCAATCTGAGCCCAACTGAGCACCTACCTGCACTCAGACCCATAGACAGATGTCCCCAGAGGTAAAAAGGAAAGAACAGGCCCCTAGGCACTAATTAGAACCATTGCTTTGGTTTCCAGGCATCTCTCCTCAGAGGCCTGGATTTCAAAAGCAGCATATAGCTGTTTCTTGACTCACCCATCAGAAAACATCTCATCTACACATGGGAAACTTGCACGTTGGAGCTGTGTCAAAGCCTCTGTTTAGGAGAACCCTTTAGGGCCCCAGTGCCACCGCTTCATTCCAAGGTCTCCATAGACACAAAAGCACGTTAGGACCCATCCCCAGGGGTGTCCATTTCAACTCAGCGTCCTCGGTTGCTCCCCACAGATCCAGGAGATCTAACCTGTCTTGTTGCTAGGAGACAATTGGAATGCGAGGTGGGCTACCCAGCCATCCATCCTTAGAACCCTGCTCAGAATCATTGGCCTGGAGCCAAAAACAGGTCTCAATTGTCCTGCAGAAGACTCTCTGCAGTTTGGAGCTTCTCACAACTCCCATCGTGGGAAAACCCCCATGGCCTCGTGATGCCCCCGCCCATTCATGAAGGGGCCATCAGGGACAGAAACACCAACCTGAGCGATCGTCTGATCCTCGCCCTGAATTCAGATGCACGAGATCTCAATTCAGGTCTGTAAATTGTGCGTGCCATGGCCTCACCCAGAAACCTAACCTAGCTTGTGTTCTCAGACTTTTGTCGTCAGACTACTGGCCCACAAGCCCTCCAGTTCTGCAATCCAGAACTACAATGCAGCACTCTGCCGGCCTTCCAGAAGAAAAACATTGTCCTCTGGGGCTACCCAGTAATCCCAAATGAGGATCAACCTGCACCAACCTTGGCTGTACCCCAAATACATAGGCTGACCAGGTCACTAATGCCCTTTCTGACACAGCCTGAGCCTGGACCCCCTGGCCCCTCCCAGACAGCTGGCCGCACACTGAGCACATCGAGCCGCCATGGCCATAGGTCGTCATCTCTTCCCAACATCAGTTTTCAGGTTTCAGAACCTAGACCTTATATCCAATCACTGCCCAGGGTTGAAGGTGATGCAGAAATCAGAACTCCTTCCCCATGGCAAGAAACCTTGTGGTTGGCATGTTGTCCAACGTTCAGTGTAGTTGAAACAAGTGTGGCCCATGAGGCCCCGCCCATGCTCGCGGGCCACATTGGTCACAAACACACATTGTGACGCTCAGGCTGAGCCCAGTCCTCAAGTAAGGCCACTCAGTGGCTGGATGAAGAGATATCATATTGGGCTTGCCATGCCCCTAGGCCCCAATTTTTAACCATAGTTCGGGTTGTCCCTTCAGTCTTCCCCACGGCTTGGCTTTGGAATTCCTCTTTTGGTGGGACACCTGAGGTAACAAAACTGAAATGAGTCCTCCCATCCCACAGATTGACGAAAAGCAATTGGGAATCGGGCCAAATCCTCAGAGAGGAAGATTCGTCCATGGCCCATGAGGCCTCCCCGACATTCCACGGCCATCGCTGATACAAAATCCAGAGACAAAAGCCTGAGCAAGCACCTCAGACTCGCACTTTCTTCATATCCTAAAGAGTTCTTCTCATGGTTTGTAGATCGGGCCTGCCATACCTACGTCCCCAAACCTAAGCTGAGTTTGTGTTTTCAGACTTCTGTCCTCAAAGTCTTGGGCCACACACCCTCCAGGCTGGGCCCCTGGAGCCACACATTAGGACTGTGCCTAACAATCCATGGGAATTCTGCCCATTCCATGGTCCAAAATCGTACAAATTAGGAGAAATCTCCAAATTCCCTGAGGCCATCCCAATTGTGTAGGTTGCCCGGAACAAACAAGGGCTGTCTGACACCAGCTGATAATCGACCTCCACTCATACCATAGATGGATGTCCCCAGAGAAGAAGATTGAACCAGACAGGACCCTAGGCCATAATAGGATCCATTGCTTTGGGTTACAGGCATGTGTCCTCAAAAGCCTGATTCCAATACGAGCATAGGGGTTTTCCTGAGGCACCCATCAGAACTCATCTCGTCTCCACAAGGAAACCTGTGCATGGGAGCCATGTCCAAAGCTTAGGAGAGTACTTCAGGGTCCCGGTGCCACCGCCCCATTCCAAGGCCCTCATGGACACAAAAACACATTAGGACCCATCCTCAGGAAAGTCCATTTCAACTCAGCCACCCCGGTTGCTCCCGCAGAGCCATCAGATCTAAACTGTCTTGTTGCTAGGAGACAATTGGAATGCGAGGCGGGCTTCCCAGGCATCCATCCCCGAACGGTGCTCTGGAGTCATTCCATATGGGATGTCCTGGAGCTGTCCAACTGGTCTCAATTGTCCCGCAGAAAGAATCCATGAAGGGGGCATCCCACAACTCCCAACGTGGGAAAACCTCAATGGCCTCGAGATTCCGGTACCTTCATGAAGCGGCCGTCATGCTCAGAAACTCCAAACTGAGCCAACGTCTGATCCTCGCCCTGACTTCAGATGCATGAGATATTGGTTCAGATCTGCAGGGGGTACCTGCCGTGCCCTCGCCCTGAAACTCAAGTCTAGCTTGTCATCTCAGACTTCCGTCCTCACACTCCTGGCCCCGAAGCCCTCAAGTTTGGCAATTCCGGACCCACAATGCAGCACTCTGCCTGCCCTCTAGAAAAAAAAATTATTGCCTCATGAGCTGCCCAGGCACCTTAAATGAGGGTAAACCTACACAGCACTCGACTTTACCCAAATTATAAATTCTAACCTGGGCACTAATGCACTGTGGAACACAACCTGAGCCTGGACCTCCTGACCAACATCCAGATTGCTGACCAAACACTGAGCACATAAAACCCGCATTGGCCTTAGGTCATCATCTCTTCCCTACCTCAGTTTTCAGGCTTCAGAACCGAGACCTTATCTCCAATCACTTCCCAGGGGTGAGTGTGATGCAGAAATCAGAACTCCTCCTTACCCATGGCAAGAACCCTGTGGTTGGCACGTTGTCCAACGTTCAGTGTAGGAGAAACCAGCATTCACCCTGAGGCCCCGCCCATTCTTGAGTGCGACGAGGGCATACACATGCATTGTGACCCTCAGCATGAGTCCTGTCCTCTAGTAAGTCCTCTCAGTGGCTCGACCATTAGTTGTCATAATGGGCTTGACATGCCCCTAGGCCCCAATTTTTAACCAAATTTCTGATGGTCCAGTCGCCCCTCCCCAGGGCTCTACTCTGGAATCCCTCATTTGGTGGGACCTGAGGATAAAAAAGAAAAAAACAAGAATAAAAAAAAAAAAAAACGGACTTCTTCCAGCCCACAGAATGACCCCAAACTCTTTGGACGGGGCCAAACCACCAGAGAGTAAGACTCGTCCATTTCCCATGAAGTCACCCAGAAATTCCCCGACCATGAGTGACACGATATCCAGAGACAAAAACTTGAGAGGAGCCTCACACTCGCCCTTCTTTCAAATCCCGAAGTGTTCTCCTCAGGTCTGTAGATCAGTCCTGCCATACCTATGACCCGAAACATAAGCCGAGTTTGTGTTTTCAGACAACTGTCCAAACAGTTCTAGCCTACACAACCTACAGGCTCAGGCCCCTGGAGCCAAACCTGAGGACTGTACTTGCCCTCTCCAAGGGAATTGTGTGTGCCCATTCCAATGGCCACAACCCTTCTAATAGGATAAACCTCCAAAGTCCCTGATCCATCTCAATAGTGGTGGCTTCCCAGGAACAACAGGGGCAATCTGAGCCCAACTGAGCACCTACCTGCACTCAGACCCATAGACAGATGTCCCCAGAGGTAAAAAGGAAAGAACAGGCCCCTAGGCACTAATCAGATCCATTGCTTTGGTTTCCAGGCATCTCTCCTCAGAGGCCTGGATTTCAAAAGCAGCATATAGCTGTTTCTTGACTCACCCATCAGAAAACATCTCATCTACACATGGGAAACTTGCACGTTGGAGCTGTGTCAAAGCCTCTGTTTAGGAGAACCCTTTAGGGCCCCAGTGCCACCGCTTTATTCCAAGGTCACCATAGACACAAAAGCACGTTAGGACCCATCCCCAGGGGTGTCCATTTCAACTCAGCGTCCTCGGTTGCTCCCCACAGATCCAGGAGATCTAACCTGTCTTGTTGCTAGGAGACAATTGGAATGCGAGGTGGGCTACCCCGCCATCCATCCTTAGAACCCTGCTCAGAATCATTGGCCTTGAGCCAAACAACAGGTCTCAATTGTCCTGCAGAAGACTCTCTGCAGTTTGGAGCTTCTCACAACTCCCATCGTGGGAAAACCCCCATGGCCTCGTGATTCCCCCGCCCATTCAAGAAGGGGCCATCAGGGACAGAAACTCCAACCTGAGCGATCGCCTGATCCTCACCCTGACTTCAGATGCACGCGATCTCGATTCAGGTCTGTAGATTGTGCGTGCCATGGCCTCACCCAGAAACCTAACCTAGCTTGTGTTCTCAGACTTTTGTCGTCAGATTACTGGCCCACAAGCCCTCCAGTTTGGCAATCCAGAACTACAATGCAGCACTCTGCCGGCCCTCCAGAAGAAAAACATTGTCCTCTGGTGCTACCCCGTAATCCCAAATGAGGATCAACCTGCACCGACCTTGGCTGTACCCCAAATACATAGGCTGACCAGGGCACTAATGCCCTTTCTGACACAGCCTGAGCCTGGACCCCCTGGCCCCTCCCAGACAGCTGGCCGCACACTGAGCACATCGAGCCGCCATGGCCTTAGGTCGTCATCTCTTCCCAACATCAGTTTTCAGGTTTCAGAACATAGACCTTATATCCAATCACTGCCCAGGGTTGAAGGTGATGCAGAAATCAGAACTCCTTCCCCATGGCAAGTAACCTTGTGGTTGGCATGTTGTCCAACGTTCAGTGTAGTTGAAACCAGTGTGGCCCATGAGGCCCCGCCCATGCTCGCGGGCCACATTGGTCACAAACACACATTGTGACGCTCAGGCTGAGCCCAGTCCTCAAGTAAGGCCACTCAGTGGCTGGATGAAGAGATATCATATTGGGCTTGCCATGCCCCTAGGCCCCAATTTTTAACCATAGTTCGTGTTGTCCCTTCAGTCTTCCCCACGGCTTGGCTTTGGAATTCCTCTTTTGGTGGGACACCTGACGTAACAAAACTGAAATAAGTCCTCCCATCCCACAGATTGACGAAAAGCAATTGGGAATCGGGCCAAATCCTCAGAGAGGAAGATTCGTCCATGGCCCATGAGGCGTCCCCGACATTCCACGGCCATCGCTGATACAAAATCCAGAGACAAAAGTCTGAGCAAGCGCCTCAGACTCACACTTTCTTCATATCCTGAAGTGTTCTTCTCATGGTTTGTAGATCGGGCCTGCCATACCTACGTTCACAAACCTAAGCTGAGTTTGTGTCTTCAGACTTCTGTCCTCAAATTCTTGGGCCACACAACCTCCAGGCTGGGCCCCTGGAGCCACACATTAGGACTGTGCCTAACAATCCATGGGAATTCTGCCCATTCCATGGTCCAAAATCGTACAAATTAGGAGAAACCTCCAAATTCCCTGAGGCCATCCCAATAGTGTAGGTCGCCCGGAACAAAAAAGGGCTGTCTGACACCAGCTGATAATCGACCTCCACTCATACCATAGATGGATGTCCCCAGAGAAGAAGATTGAACCAGACAGGACCCTAGGCCATAATAGGATCCATTGCTTTGGGTCACAGGCATGTGTCCTCAAAATTCTGATTCCAATACGAGCTTAGGGGTTTTCCTGAGGCACCCATCAGAACTCATCTCGTCTCCACAAGGAAACCTGTGCATGGGAGCCATATCCAAAGCTTAGGAGAGTACTTCAGGGTCCCGGTGCACCCGCCCCATTCCAAGGCCCTCATGGACACAAAAACACATTAGGACCCATCCTCAGGAAAGTCCATTTCAACTCAGCCACCCCGGTTGCTCCCGCAGAGCCATGAGATCTAAACTGTCTTGTTGCTAGCAGACAATTGGAATGGAGGCGGGCTTCCCAGGCATCCATCCGCGAACGGTGCTCTGGAGTCATTCCATATGGGATGTCCTGGAGCTGTCCAACAGGTCTCAATTGTCCCGCAGAAGGAATCCTTGAAGGGGCATCCCACAACTCCCAACGTGGGAAAACCTCAATGGCCTCGAGATTCCGCTCCCTTCATGAAGCGGCCGTCATGCTCAGAAACTCCAACCTGAGCCAACGTCTGATCCTCGCCCTGACTTCAGATGCATGAGATATTGGTTCAGATCTGCAGGGGGTACCTGCCGTGCCCTCGCCCTGAAACCCAAGTCTAGCTTGTCTTCTCAGATCTGTCCTCACACTCCTGGCCCCGAAGCCCTCAAGTTTGGCAATTCCGGACCCACAGTGCAGCACTCTGCCTGCACTCTAGAAAAAGAATGATTGCCTCATGAGCTGCCCAGGCACCTTAAATGAGGGTAAACCTACACAGCACTCGACTTTACCCAAATTATATAGTCTAACCTGGGCACTAATGCACTGTCGAACACAACCTAGCCCGGAACTCCTGACCAACACCCAGAAAGCTGACCGCACACTGAGCACATAAAACCCGCCATACCTAAGGTCATCATCTCTTCCCTACCTCAATTTCAGGCTTCAGAACCGAGACCTTATCTACAATCACTGCCCAGGGGTGAGTGTGATGAAGAAATCAGAACTACTCCTTACCCATGGCAAGAACCCTGCGGTTAGCACGTTGTTCAACGTTCAGTGTAGGAGAAACCAGCATTCACCCTGAGGCCCCGCCCATTCTTGAGTGCGACGTGGGCATACACACGCATTGTGACCCTCAGCATGAGTCCTGTCCTCTAGTAAGTCCTCTCAGTTGCTGGAACATTAGATGTCATAATGGGCTTGACATGTCCCTAGGCCCCAATTTTTAACCAAATTTCTGATGGTCCAGTCGCCCCTCCCCAGGGCTCTACTCTGCAATCCCTCATTTGGTGGGACACCTGAGGATAAAAAAGAAAAAAACAAGAATAAAAAAAAAAAAAACGGACTTCTTCCAGCCCACAGAATGACCCCAAACTCTTTGGACGGGGCCAAACAACCAGAGAGTAAGACTCGTCCATTTCCCATGAAGACACCCAGAAATTCCACGACCATGAGTGACACGATATCCAGAGACAAAAACTTGAGCAGGAGCCTCACACTCGCCCTTCTTTCAAATCCCGAAGAGTTCTCCTCATGGTCTGTGATCAGTCCTGCCATACCTATGACCCGAAACATAAGCCGAGTTTGTGTTTTCAGACAACTGTCCAAACAGCCCTGGCCTACACAACCTACAGGCTCAGGCCCCTGGAGCCAAATCTGAGGACTGTACTAGCCCTCTCCAAGGGAATTGTGTGTGCCCATTCCAATGGCCACAACCCTTCTAATAGGATAAACCTCCAAAGTCCCTGATCCATCTCAATAGTGGTGGCTTCCCAGGAAAAACAGGGGCAATCTGAGCCCAACTGAGCACCTACCTGCACTCAGACCCATAGACAGATGTCCCCAGAGGTATGAAGGAATGAAGAGGCCCCTAGGCACTAATCAAATCCATTGCTTTGGTTTCCAGGCATCTCTCCTCAGAGGCCTGGATTTCAATAGCAGCATATAGCTGTTTCTTGACTCACCCATCAGAAAACATCTCATCTACACATGGGAAACTTGCACGTTGGAGCTGTGTCAAAGCCTCTGTTTAGGAGAACCCTTTAGGGCCCCAATGCCACCGCTTCATTCCAGGTCTCCATAGACGCAAAAGCACGTTAGGACCCATCCCCAGGGGTGTCCATTTCAACTCAGCGTCCTCGGTTGCTCCCCACTGATCCAGGATATCTAACCTGTCTTGTTGCTAGGAGACAATTGGAATGCGAGGTGGGCTACCCAGCCATCCCTCCTTAGAACCCTGCTCAGAATCATTGGCCTGGAGCCAAACAACAGGTCTCAATTGTCCTGCAGAAAACTCTCTGCAGTTTGGAGCTTCTCACAACTCCCATCGTGGGAAAACCCCCATGGCCTCGTGATGCCCCCGCCCATTCATGAAGGGGCCATCAGGGACAGAAACTCCAACCTGAGCGATCGTCTGATCCTCGCCCTGAATTCAGATGCACGAGATCTCGATTCAGGTCTGTAGATTGTGCGTGCCATGGCCTCACCCAGAAATCTAAGCCTAGCTTGTGTTCTCAGACTTTTGTCGTCAGACTACTGGCCCACAAGCCCTCCAGTTTGGCAATCCAGAACTACAATGCAGCACTCTGCCGGCCCTCCAGAAGAAAAACATTGTCCTCTGGTGCTACCCAGTAATCCCAAATGAGGATCAACCTGCACCGACCTTGGCTGTACCCCAAATACATAGGCTGACCAGGGCACTAATGCCCTTTCTGACACAGCCTGAGCCTGGACCCCCTGGCCCCTCCCAGACAGCTGGCCGCACACTGAGCACATCGAGCCGCCATGGCCATAGGTCGTCATCTCTTCCCAACATCAGTTTTCAGGTTTCAGAACCTAGACCTTATATCCAATCACTGCCCAGGGTTGAAGGTGATGCAGAAATCAGAACTCCTTCCCCATGGCAAGTAACCTTGTGGTTGGCATGTTGTCCAACGTTCAGTGTAGTTGAAACCAGTGTGGCCCATGAGGCCCCGCCCATGCTCGCGGGCCACATTGGTCACAAACACACATTGTGACGCTCAGGCTGAGCCCAGTCCTCAAGTAAGGCCACTCAGTGGCTGGATGAAGAGATAGCATATTGGGCTTGCCATGCCCCTAGGCCCCAATTTTTAACCATAGTTCGGGTTGTCCCTTCAGTCTTCCCCACGGCTTGGCTTTGGAATTCCTCTTTTGGTGGGACACCTGACGTAACAAAACTGAAATAAGTCCTCCCATCCCACAGATTGACGAAAAGCAATTGGGAATCGGGCCAAATCCTCAGAGAGGAAGATTCGTCCATGGCCCATGAGGCGTCCCCGACATTCCACGGCCATCGCTGATACAAAATCCAGAGACAAAAGTCTGAGCAAGCGCCTCAGACTCACACTTTCTTCATATCCTGAAGTGTTCTTCTAATGGTTTGTAGATCGGGCCTGCCATACCTACGTTCACAAACCTAAGCTGAGTTTGTGTCTTCAGACTTCTGTCCTCAAATTCTTGGGCCACACAACCTCCAGACTGGGCCCCTGGAGCCACACATTAGGACTGTGCCTAACAATCCATGGGAATTCTGCCCATTCCATGGTCCAAAATCGTACAAATTAGGAGAAACCTCCAAAGTCCCTGAGGCCATCCCAATAGTGTAGGTCGCCCGGAACAAAAAAGGGCTGTCTGACACCAGCTGATAATCGACCTCCACTCATACCATAGATGGATGTCCCCAGAGAAGAAGATTGAACCAGACAGGACCCTAGGCCATAATAGGATCCATTGCTTTGGGTCACAGGCATGTGTCCTCAAAATTCTGATTCCAATACGAGCTTAGGGGTTTTCCTGAGGCACCCATCAGAACTCATCTCGTCTCCACAAGGAAACCTGTGCATGGGAGCCATATCCAAAGCTTAGGAGAGTACTTCAGGGTCCCGGTGCACCCGCCCCATTCCAAGGCCCTCATGGACACAAAAACACATTAGGACCCATCCTCAGGAAAGTCCATTTCAACTCAGCCACCCCGGTTGCTCCCGCAGAGCCATGAGATCTAAACTGTCTTGTTGCTAGCAGACAATTGGAATGGAGGCGGGCTTCCCAGGCATCCATCCGCGAATGGTGCTCTGGAGTCATTCCATATGGGATGTCCTGGAGCTGTCCAACAGGTCTCAATTGTCCCGCAGAAGGAATCCTTGAAGGGGCATCCCACAACTCCCAACGTGGGAAAACCTCAATGGCCTCGAGATTCCGCTCCCTTCATGAAGCGGCCGTCATGCTCAGAAACTCCAACCTGAGCCAACGTCTGATCCTCGCCCTGACTTCAGATGCATGAGATATTGGTTCAGATCTGCAGGGGGTACCTGCCGTGCCCTCGCCCTGAAACCCAAGTCTAGCTTGTCTTCTCAGATCTGTCCTCACACTCCTGGCCCCGAAGCCCTCAAGTTTGGCAATACGGACCCACAGTGCAGCACTCTGCCTGCACTCTAGAAAAAGAATGATTGCCTCATGAGCTGCCCAGGCACCTTAAATGAGGGTAAACCTACACAGCACTCGACTTTACCCAAATTATATAGTCTAACCTGGGCACTAATGCACTGTCGAACACAACCTGAGCACGGACCTCCTGACCAACACCCAGAAAGCTGACCGCACACTGAGCACATAAAACCCGCCATGGCCTTAGGTCATCATCTCTTCCCTACCTCAATTTCAGGCTTCAGAACCGAGACCTTATCTACAATCACTGCCCAGGGGTGAGTGTGATGAAGAAATCAGAACTACTCCTTACCCATGGCAAGAACCCTGTGGTTAGCACGTTGTTCAACGTTCAGTGTAGGAGAAACCAGCATTCACCCTGAGGCCCCGCCCATTCTTGAGTGCGACGTGGGCATACACACGCATTGTGACCCTCAGCATGAGTCCTGTCCTCTAGTAAGTCCTCTCAGTTGCTGGACCATTAGATGTCATAATGGGCTTGACATGTCCCTAGGCCCCAATTTTTAACCAAATTTCTGATGGTCCAGTCGCCCCTCCCCAGGGCTCTACTCTGGAATCCCTCATTTGGTGGGACACCTGAGGATAAAAAAGAAAAAAACAAGAATAAAAAAAAAAAAAACGGACTTCTTCCAGCCCACAGAATGACCCCAAACTCTTTGGACGGGGCCAAACAACCAGAGAGTAAGACTCGTCCATTTCCCATGAAGACACCCAGAAATTCCACGACCATGAGTGACACGATATCCAGAGACAAAAACTTGAGCAGGAGCCTCACACTCGCCCTTCTTTCAAATCCCGAAGAGTTCTCCTCATGGTCTGTGATCAGTCCTGCCATACCTATGACCCGAAACATAAGCCGAGTTTGTGTTTTCAGACAACTGTCCAAACAGCCCTGGCCTACACAACCTACAGGCTCAGGCCCCTGGAGCCAAATCTGAGGACTGTACTAGCCCTCTCCAAGGGAATTGTGTGTGCCCATTCCAATGGCCACAACCCTTCTAATAGGATAAACCTCCAAAGTCCCTGATCCATCTCAATAGTGGTGGCTTCCCAGGAAAAACAGGGGCAATCTGAGCCCAACTGAGCACCTACCTGCACTCAGACCCATAGACAGATGTCCCCAGAGGTATGAAGGAATGAAGAGGCCCCTAGGCACTAATCAAATCCATTGCTTTGGTTTCCAGGCATCTCTCCTCAGAGGCCTGGATTTCAATAGCAGCATATAGCTGTTTCTTGACTCACCCATCAGAAAACATCTCATCTACACATGGGAAACTTGCACGTTGGAGCTGTGTCAAAGCCTCTGTTTAGGAGAACCCTTTAGGGCCCCAATGCCACCGCTTCATTCCAGGTCTCCATAGACGCAAAAGCACGTTAGGACCCATCCCCAGGGGTGTCCATTTCAACTCAGCGTCCTCGGTTGCTCCCCACTGATCCAGGAGATCTAACCTGTCTTGTTGCTAGGAGACAATTGGAATGCGAGGTGGGCTACCCAGCCATCCATCCTTAGAACCCTGCTCAGAATCATTGGCCTGGAGCCAAACAACAGGTCTCAAATGTCCTGCAGAAAACTCTCTGCAGTTTGGAGCTTCTCACAACTCCCATCGTGGGAAAACCCCCATGGCCTCGTGATGCCCCCGCCCATTCATGAAGGGGCCATCAGGGACAGAAACTCCAACCTGAGCGATCGTCTGATCCTCGCCCTGAATTCAGATGCACGAGATCTCGATTCAGGTCTGTAGATTGTGCGTGCCATGGCCTCACCCAGAAATCTAAGCCTAGCTTGTGTTCTCAGACTTTTGTCGTCAGACTACTGGCCCACAAGCCCTCCAGTTTGGCAATCCAGAACTACAATGCAGCACTCTGCCGGCCCTCCAGAAGAAAAACATTGTCCTCTGGTGCTACCCAGTAATCCCAAATGAGGATCAACCTGCACCGACCTTGGCTGTACCCCAAATACATAGGCTGACCAGGGCACTAATGCCCTTTCTGACACAGCCTGAGCCTGGACCCCCTGATCCCTCCCAGACAGCTGGCCGCACACTGAGCACATCGAGCCGCCATGGCCTTAGGTCGTCATCTCTTCCCAACATCAGTTTTCAGGTTTCAGAACCTAGACCTTATATCCAATCACTGCCCAGGGTTGAAGGTGATGCAGAAATCAGAACTCCTTCCCCATGGCAAGTAACCTTGTGGTTGGCATGTTGTCCAATGTTCAGGGTAGTTGAAACCAGTGTGGCCCATGAGGCCCCGCCCATGCTCGCGGGCCACATTGGTCACAAACACACATTGTGACGCTCAGGCTGAGCCCAGTCCTCAAGTAAGGCCACTCAGTGGCTGGATGAAGAGATATCATATTGGGCTTGCCATGCCCCTAGGCCCCAATTTTTAACCATAGTTCGGGTTGTCCCTTCAGTCTTCCCCACGGCTTGGCTTTGGAATTCCTCTTTTGGTGGGACACCTGAGGTAACAAAACTGAAATGAGTACTCCCATCCCACAGATTGACGAAAAGCAATTGGGAATCGGGCCAAATCCTCAGAGAGGAAGATTCGTCTATGGTCCATGAGGCGTCCCCGACATTCCACGGCCATCGCTGATACAAAATCCAGAGACAAAAGCCTGAGCAAGAGCCTCAGACTCACACATTCTTCATATCCTGAATAGTTCTTCTCATGGTTTGTAGATCGGGCCTGCCATACCTACGTCCCCAAACCTAAGCTGAGTTTGTGTTTTCAGACTTCTGTCCTCAAAGTCTTAGGCCACACACCCTCCAGGCTGGGCCCCTGGAGCCACACATTAGGACTGTGCCTACCAATCCATGGGAATTCTGCCCATTCCATGGTCCAAAATCGTACAAATTAGGAGAAATCTCCAAAGTCCCTGAGGCCATCCCAATAGTGTAGGTCGCCCGGAACAAACATGGGCTGTCTGACACCAGCTGATAATCGACCTCCACTCATACCATAGATGGATGTCCCCAGAGAAGAAGATTGAACCAGGCAGGACCCTAGGCCATAATAGGATCCATTGCTTTGGGTTACAGGCATGTGTCCTCAAAAGCCTGATTCCAATACGAGCATAGGGGTTTTCCTGAGGCACCCATCAGAACTCATCTCGTCTCCACAAGGAAACCTGTGCATGGGAGCCATGTCCAAAGCTTAGGAGAGTACTTCAGGGTCCCGGTGCCACCGCCCCATTCCAAGGCCCTCATGGACACAAAAACACATTAGGACCCATCCTCAGGAAAGTCCATTTCAACTCAGCCACCCCGGTTGCTCCCGCAGAGCCATCAGATCTAAACTGTCTTGTTGCTAGGAGACAATTGGAATGCGAGGCGGGCTTCCCAGGCATCCATCCGCGAACGGTGCTCTGGAGTCATTCCATATGGGATGTCCTGGAGCTGTCCAACAGGTCTCAATTGGCCCGCAGAAGGAATCCATGAAGGGGGCATCCCACAACTCCCAACGTGGGAAAACCTCAATGGCCTCGAGTTTCCGCTCCCTTTATGAAGCGGCCGTCATGCTCAGAAACTCCAACCTGAGCCAACGTCTGATCCTCGCCCTGACTTCAGATGCATGAGATATTGGTTCAGATCTGCAGGGGGTACCTGCCGTGCCCTCACCCTGAAACCCAAATCTAGCTTGTCTTCTCAGACTTCCGTCCTCACACTCCTGGCCCCGAAGCCCTCAAGTTTGGCAATTCCGGACCCACAATGCAGCACCATGCCTGCCCTCTAGAAATAAAATTATTGCCTCATGAGCTGCCCAGGCACCTTAAATGAGGATAAACCTACACAGCACTCGACTTTACCCAAATTATATAGTCTAACCTGGGCACTAATGCACTGTAGAACACAACCTGAGCCCGGATCTCCTGACCAACACCCAGAAAGCTGACCGCACACGGAGCACATAAAACCCGCCATGGCCTTAGGTCATCATCTCATCCCTACCTCAGTTTTCAGGCTTCAGAACCGAGACCTTATCTCCAATCACATCCCAGGGGTGAGTTGATGCAGAAATCAGAACTCCTCCTTACCCATGGCAAGAACCTTGTGGTTGGCACGTTGTCCAACGTTCAGTGTAGGAGAAACCAGCATTCACCCTGAGGCCCCGCCCATTCTTGAGTGCGACGTGGGCATACACACGCATTGTGACCCTCAGCATGAGTCCTGTCCTCTAGTAAGTCCTCTCAGTTGTTGGACCATTAGATGTCATAATGGGTTTGACATGTCCCTAGGCCCCAATTTTTAACCAAATTTCTGATGGTCCAGTCGCCCCTCCCCAGAGCTCTACTCTGGAATCCCTCATTTGGTGAGACACCTGAAGATAAAAAAGAAAAAAACAAGAATAAAAAAAAAAAACGGACTTCTTCCCGCCCACAGAATGACCCCAAACTCTTTGGACGGGGCCAAACCACCAGAGAGTAAGACAGGTCCATTTCCCTTGAAGACACCCAGAAATTCCACGACCATGAGTGACACGATATCCAGAGACAAAAACTTGAGCAGGAGCCTCACACTCGCCCTTCTTTCAAATCCCGAAGAGTTCTCCTCATGGACTGTAGATCAGTCCTGCCATACCTATGACCCGAAACATAAGCCGAGTTTGTGTTTTCAGACAACTGTCCAAACAGCCCTGGCCTACACAACCTACAGGCTCAGGCCCCTGGAGCCAAATCTGAGGACTGTACTTGCCCTCTCCAAGGGAATTGTGTGTGCCCATTCCAATGGCCACAACCCTTCTAATAGGATAAACCTCCAAAGTCCCTGATCCATCTCAATAGTGGTGGCTTCCCAGGAAAAACAGGGGCAATCTGAGCCCAACTGAGCACCTAGATGCACTCAGACCCATAGACAGATGTCCCCAGTGGTAAAAAGGAAAGAACAGGCCCCTAGGCACTAATCAGATCCATTGCTTTGGTTTCCAGGCATCTCTCCTCAGAGGCCTGGATTTCAATAGCAGCATATAGCTGTTTCTTGACTCACCCATCAGAAAACATCTCATCTACACATGGGAAACTTGCACGTTGGAGCTGTGTCAAAGCCTCTGTTTAGGAGAACCCTTTAGGGCCCCAGTGCCACCGCTTCATTCCAAGGTCTCCATAGACACAAAAGCACGTTAGGACCCATCCCCAGGGGTGTCCATTTCAACTCAGCGTCCTCGGTTGCTCCCCACAGATCCAGGAGATCTAACCTGTCTTGTTGCTAGGAGACAATTGGAATGCGAGGTGGGCTACCCAGCCATCCATCCTTAGAACCCTGCTCAGAAACATTGGACTGGAGCCAAACAACAGGTCTCAAATGTCCTGCAGAAGACTCTCTGCAGTTTGGTGCTTCTCACAACTCCCATCGTGGGAAAACCCCCATGGCCTCGTGATGCCCCCGCCCATTCATGAAGGGCCATAAGGGACAGAAACTCCAACCTGAGCGATCGTCTGATCCTCGCCCTGACTTCAGATGCACGAGATCTCGATTCAGGTCTGTAGATTGTGCGTGCCATGGCCTCACCCAGAAACCTAAGCCTAGCTTGTGTTATCAGACTTTTGTCGTCAGACTACTGGCCCACAAGCCCTCCAGTTTGGCAATCCAGAACTACAATGCAGCACTCTGCCGGCCCTCCAGAAGAAAAACATTGTCCTCTGGTGCTACCCAGTAATCCCAAATGAGGATCAATCTGCACCGACCTTGGCTGTACCCCAAATACATAGGCTGACCAGGGCACTAATGCCCTTTCTGACACAGCCTGAGCCTGGACCCCCTGGCCCCTCTCAGACAGCTGGCCACACACTGAGCACATCGAGCCGCCATGGCCTTAGGTCGTCATCTCTTCCCAACATCAGTTTTCAGGTTTCAGAACCTAGACCTTATATCCAATCACTGCCCAGGGTTGAAGGTGATGCAGAAATCAGAACTCCTTCCCCATGGCAAGAAACCTTGTGGTTGGCATGTTGTCCAACGTTCAGTGTAGTTGAAACAAGTGTGGCCCATGAGGCCCCGCCCATGCTCGCGGGCCACAATGGTCACAAACACTCATTGTGACGCTCAGGCTGAGCCCAGTCCTCAAGTAAGGCCACTCAGTGGCTGGATGAAGAGATATCATATTGGGCTTGCCATGCCCCTAGGCCACAATTTTTAACCATAGTTCGGGTTGTCCCTTCAGTCTTCCCCACGGCTTGGCTTTGGAATTCCTCTTTTGGTGGGACACCTGAGATAACAAAACTGAAATGAGTCCTCCCATCCCACAGATTGACGAAAAGCAATTGGGAATCGGGCCATATCCTCAGAGGGGAAGATTCGTCCATGTCCCATGAGGCCTCCCCAACATTCCACGGCCATCGCTGATAAAAAATCCAGAGACAAATGCCTGAGCAAGCGCCTCAGACTCGCACTTTTTTCATATCCTGAAGAGTTCTTCTCATGGTTTGTCGATCGGGCCTGCCATACCTACGTCCCCAAACCTAAGCTGAGTTTGTGTTTTCAGACTTCTGTCCTCAAAGGCTTGGGCCCCACACCATCCAGGCTGGGCCCCTGGAGGCACACATTAGGACTGTGCCTACCAATCCATGGGAATTCTACCCATTCCATGGTCCAAAATCAGACAAATTAGGAGAAACCTCCAATGTCCCTGAGGCCATCCCAATAGTGTAGGTCGCCCGGAACAAACAAGGGCTGTCTAATGCCAGCTGATAATCGACCTCCACTCATACAATAGATGGATGTCCCCAGAGAAGAAGATTGAACCAGACAGGACCCTAGGCCATAATAAGATCCATTGCTTTGGGTTACAGGCATGTGTCCTCAAAAGCCTGATTCCAATACGAGCATATGTGTTTTCCTGACGCACCCATCAGAACTCATCTCATCTCCACAAGGAAATCTGTGCATGGGAGCCATGTCCAAAGCTTAGGAGAGTACTTCAGGATCCCGGTGCCACCGCCCCATTCCAAGGCCCTAATGGACACAAAAACACATTAGGACCCATCCTCACGAATGTCCATTTCAACTCAGCCACCCTGGTTGCTCCCGCAGAGCCATCAGATCTAAACTGTCTTGTTGCTAGGAGACAATTGGAATGCGAGGCGGGCTTCCCAGGCATCCATCCGCGAACGGTGCTCTGGAGTCATTCCATGTGGGATGTCCTGGAGCTGTCCAACAGGTCTCAATTGTCCCGCAGAAGGAATCCTTGAAGGGGGCATCCCACAACTCCCAACGTGGGAAACCTCAATGGCCTCGAGTTTCCGCTCCCTTCATGAAGCGGCCGTCATGCTCAGAAACTCCAACGTGATCCAACGTCTGATCCTCGCCCTGACTTCAGATGCATGAGATATTGGTTCAGATCTTCAGGGGGTACCTGCCGTGCCCTCGCCCTGAAACCCAAGTCTAGCTTGTCTTCTCAGACTTCCGTCCTCACACTCCTGGCCCCGAAGCCCTCAAGTTTGGCAATTCCGGACCCACAATGCAACACTCTGCCTGCCCTCTAGAAAAAAAATTATTGCCTCATGAGCTGACCAGGCACCTTAAATGAGGGTAAACCTACACAGCACTCGACTTTAACCAAATTATAAAGTCTAACCTGGGCACTAATGCACTGTCGAACACAACCTGAGCCCGGACCTCCTGACCAACACCCAGAAAGCTGACAGCACTCTGAGCACATAAAACCCGCCATGGCCTTAGGTCATCATGTCTTCCCTACCTCAGTTTTCAGGCTTCAGACCGAGACCTTATCTCCAATCACTGCCCAGGGGTGAGTGTGATGCAGAAATCAGAACTCCTCCTTACCCATGGCAAGAACCCTGTGGTTGGCACGTTGTCCAACGTTCAGTGTAGGAGAAACCAGCATTCACCCTGAGGCCCCGCCCATTCTTGAGTGCGACGAGGGCATACACATGAACTGTGACCCTAATCATGAGTCCTGTCCTATAGTAAGTCCTCTCAGTGGCTGGACCATTAGATGTCATAATGGGCTTGAAATGTCCCTAGGCCCCAATTTTTAACCAGATTTCTGATGGTCCAGTCGCCCCTCCCCAGGGCTCTACTCTGGAATCCCTCATTTGGTTGGACACCTGAGGTTAAAAAAGAAAAAATCAACAATAAAAAAAAAAAAAACGGACTTCTTCCAGCCCACAGAATGACCCCAAACTCTTTGGACGGGGCCAAACCACCAGAGAGTAAGACTCGTCCATTTCCTATGAAGTCACCCAGAAATTCTACGACCATGAGTGACACGATATCCAGAGACAAAAACTTGAGCAGGAGCCTCACACTCGCCCTTCTTTCAAATCCCGAAGAGTTATCCTCATGGTCTGTAGATCAGTCCTGCCATACCCATGACCCGAAACATAAGCCGAGTTTGGGTTTTAAGACAACTGTCCAAACAGCCCTGGCCTACACAACCTACAGGCTCAGGCCCCTGGAGCCAAACCTGAGGACTGTACTAGCCCTCTCCAAGGGAATTGTGTGTGCCCATTCCAATGGCCACAACCCTTCTAATAGGATAAACCTCCAAAGTCCCTGATCCATCTCAATAGTGGTGGCTTCCCAGGAACAACAGGGGCAATCTGAGCCCAACTGAGCACCTACCTGCACTCACACCCATAGACAGATGTCCCCAGAAGTAAAAAGGAAAGAACAGGCCCCTAGGCACTAATCAGATCCATTGCTTTGGTTTCCAGGCATCTCTCCTCAGAGGCCTGGATTTCAAAAGCAGCATATAGCTGTTTCTTGACTCACCCATCAGAAAACATCTCATCTACACATGGGAAACTTGCACGTTGGAGCTGTGTCAAAGCCTCTGTTTAGGAGAACCCTTTAGGGCCCCAGTGCCACCGCTTCATTCCAAGGTCTCCATAGACACAAAAGCACGTTAGGACCCATCCCCAGGGATGTCCATTTCAACTCAGCATCCTCGGTTGCTCGCCACAGATCCAGGAGATCTAACCTGTCTTGTTGCTAGGAGACAATTGGAATGCGAGGTGGGCTACCCAGCCATCCATCCTTAGAACCCTGCTCAGAATCATTGGCCTGGAGCCAAACAACTGGTCTCAATTGTCCTGCAGAAGACTCTCTGCAGTTTGGAGCTTCTCACAACTCTCATCGTGGGAAAACACCCATGGCCTCGTGATGCCCGCCCCATTCATGAAGGGGCCATCAGGGTCAGAAACTCCAACCTGAGCGATCGTCTGATCCTCGCCCTGACTTCAGATGCACGATATCTCGATTCAGGTCTGTAGATTGTGCGTGCCATGGCCTCACCCAGAAACCTAAGCCTAGCTTGTGTTCTCAGACTTTTGTCGTCAGACTACTGACCCACAAGCCCTCCAGTTTGGCAATCCAGAACTACAACACAGCACTCTGCCGGCCCTCCAGAAGAAAAACATTGTCCTCTGGTGCTACCCAGTAACCCCAAATGAGGATCAACCTGCACCAACCTTGGCTGTACCCCAAATACACAGGCTGACCAGGGCTCTAATGCCCTTTCTGGTACAGCCTGAGCCTGGACCCCCTGGCCCCTCCCAGACAGCTGGCCGCAAACTGAGCACATTGAGCCGCCATGGCCTTAGGTCGTCATCTCTTCCCAACATCAATTTTCAGGTTTCAGAACCTAGAACTTATATCCAATCACTGCCCAGGGTTGAAGGTGATGCAGAAATCAGAACTCCTTCCCCATGGCAAGAAACCTTGTGGTTGGCATGTTGTCCAACGTTCATTGTAGTTGAAACCAGTGTGGCCCATGAGGCCCCGCCCATGCTCCTGGGCCACATTGGTCACAAACACACATTGTTACGCTCAGGCTGAGCCCAGTCCTCAAGTAAGGCCACTAAGTGGCTGGATGAAGAGATAGCATATTGGGCTTGCCATGCCCCTAGGCCCCAATTTTTAACCATAGTTCGGGTTGTCACTTCAGTCTTCCCCACAGCTTGGCTTTGGAATTCCTCTTTTGGTGGGACACCTGAGGTAACAAAACTGAAATGAGTCCTCCCATCCCACAGATTGACGAAAAGCAATTGGGAATCGGGCCAAATCCTCAGAGAGGAAGATTCGTCCATGGCCCATGAGGCCTCCCCGACATTCCACGGCCATCGCTGATACAAAATCCAGAGACAAAAGCCTGAGCAAGCGCCTCAGACTCGCACTTTCTTCATATCCTGAAGAGTTCTTCTAATGGTTTGTAGATCGGGCCTGCCATACCTACGTCCCCAAACCTAAGCTGAGTTTGTGTTTTCAGACTTCTGTCCTTAAAGTCTTGGGCCACCCACCCTCCAGGCTGGGCCCCTGGAGCCACACATTCGGACTGTGCCTACCAATCCATGGGAATTCTGCCCATTCCATGGTCCAAAATCGTACAAATTAGGAGAAACCTCCAAAGTCCCTGAGGCCATCCCAATAGTGTAGGTCGCCCAGAACAAACAAGGGCTGTCTGACACCAGCTGATAATCGACCTATACTCATAACAGAGATGGTTGTCCCCAGAGAAGAAGATTGAACCAGACAGGACCCTAGGCCATAATAGGATCCATTGCTTTGTGATACAGGCATGTGTCCTCAAAAGCCTGATTCCAATACGAGCATATGTGTTTTCCTGAGGCACCCATCAGAACTCATCTCTTCTCCACAAGGAAACCTGTGCATGGGAGCCATGTTCAAAGCTTAGGAGAGTACTTCAGGGTCCCGGTGCCACCGCCCCATTCCAAGGCCCTCATGGACTCAAAAGCACATTAGGACCCATCCTCAGGAAAGTCATTTCAACTCAGCCACCCCGGTTGCTCCCGCAGAGCCATCAGATCTAAACTGTCTTGTTGCTAGGAGACAATTGGAATGCGAGGCGGGCTTCCCAGGCATCCATCCGCGAACGGTGCTCTGGAGTCATTCCATATGGGATGTCCTGGAGCTGTCCAACAAGTCTTAATTGTCCCGCAGAAGGAATCCTTGAAGGGGGCATCCCACAACTCCCAACGTGGGAAAACCTCAATGACCTCGAGATTCCGCTGCCTTCAAGAAGCGGCCGTCATGCTCAGATTCTCCAACCTGAGCCATAGTCTGATACTTGCCCTGACTTCAGATGCATGAGATATTTTTTCAGATCTGCATGGGGTACATGCCGTGCCCTCGCCCTGAAACCCAAGTCTAGCTTGTCTTCTCAGACTTCCGTCCTCATACTCCTGGTTCCGAAGCCCTCAAGTTTGGCAATTTCGGACCCACAATGAGGCACTCTGCCTGCCCTCTAGAAAAAAAAATTATTGCCTCATGAGCTGCCCAGGCACCTTAAATGAGGGTAAACCTACACAGCACTCAACTTTACCCAAATTATATAGTCTAACCTGGGCACTAATGCACTGTCGAACACAACCTGAGCCCGGACCTCCTGACCAACACCCAGAAAGCTGACCGCACACTGAGCACAAAAAACCCGCCATGGCCTTAGGTCATCATCTCTTCCTTACCTCACTTTTCAGGCTTCAGAACCGAGACCTTATCTCCAATCACTGCCCAGGGGTGAGTGTGATGTAGAAATCAGAACTCCTCTTTACCCATGGCAAGAACCCTTGTGGTTGGCACGTTGTCCAATGTTCAGAGTAGAAGAAACCAGCATTCACCCTGAGGCCCCGCCCATTCTTGAGTGCGACGAGGGCATACACAAACATTGTGACCCTCAGCTTGAGTTCTGTAGTCTAGTAAGTCCTCTCAGTGGCTGGAACATTAGATGTCATAATGGGCTTGACATGTCCCTAGGCCCCAATTTTTAACCAGATTTCTGATGGTCCAGTCGCCCCTCCCCAGGGCTCTACTCTGGAATCCCTCATTTGGTGGGACACCGGAGGTTAAAAAAGAAAAACAACAACAACAACTACAAAAAAAAAAAACAGACTTCTTCCAGCCCAAAGAATGACCCCAAACTCTTTGGACGGGGCCAAACCACCAGAGAGTAAGACTCGTCCATTTCCCATGAAGTCACCCAGAAATTCCACGACCATGAGTGACATGATATCCAGAGACAAAAACTTGAGCAGGAGCCTCACACTAGCCCTTCTTTCAAATCCCTAAGAGTTCTCCTCATGGTCTGTAGATCAGTCCTGCCATACCTATGACCCGAAACATAAGCCGAGTTTGTGTTTTCAGACAACTGTCCAAATAGCCCTGGCCAACACAACCTACAGGCTCAGGCCCCTGGACACAAAACTGAGGACTGTACTTGCCCTCTCCAAGGGAATTGTGTGTGCCCATTCCAATGGCCACAACCCTTCTAATAGGATAAACCTCCAAAGTCCCTGATCCATCTCAATAGTGGTGGCTTCCCAGGAAAAACAGGGGCAATCTGAGCCCAACTGAGCACCTACCTGCACTCAGACCCATAGCAGATATCCCCAGAGGTAAAAAGAAAAGAACAGGCCCCTAGGCACTAATCAGATCCATTGCTTTGGTGTCCAGGCATCTCTCCTCAGAGGCCTGGATTTCAAAAGCAGCATATAGCTGTTTCGTGACTCACCCATCAGAAAACATCTCATATACACATGGGAAACTTGCACGTTGGAGCTGTGTCAAAGCCTTTGTTTAGGAGAACCCTTTAGGGCCCCAGTGCCACCGCTTCATTCCAAGGTCTCCATAGACACAAAAGCACGTTAGGACCCATCCCCAGGGGTGTCCATTTCAACTCAGCATCCTCGGTTGCTCCTCACAGATACAGGAGATCTAACCTGTCTTGTTGCTAGGAGACAATTGGAATGCGAGGTGGGCTACCCAGCCATCCATCCTTAGAACCCTGCTCAGAATCATTGGCCTGGAGCCAAACAACAGGTCTCAATTGTCCTGCAGAAGACTCTCTGCAGTTTGGAGCTTCTCACAACTCCCATCGTTGGAAAGCCCCTTGGCCTCGTGTTGACCCCCCATTTATGAACGGGCCATCAGGGACAGAAACTCCTACCTGAGCAATCGTCTGATCCTCGCCCTGACTTCAGATGCACGATATCTCGATTCAGGTCTGTAGATTGTGTGTGCCATGGCCTCACCCAGAAACCTAAGCCTAGCTTGTGTTCTCAGACTTTTGTCGTCAGACTACTGGCCCACAAGCACTCCAGTTTGGCAATCCAGAAATACAACACAGCACTCTGCCGGCCCTCCAGAAGAAAAACTTTGTCCTCTGGGGCTACTCAGTCATCCCAAATGAGGATCAACCTGCACCGGCCTTGGCTGTACCCCAAATACATAGGCTGACCAGGGCACTAATGCCCTTTCTGACACAGCCTGATCCTGGACCCCCTGGCCCCTGCCAGACAGCTGTCCGCACACTGAGCACATCGAGCCGCCATGGCCTTAGGTCGTCATCTCTTCCCAACCTCAGTTTTCAGGTTTCAGAACCTAGACCTTATCTCCAATCACTGCCCAGGGTTGAAGATGATGCAGAAATCAGAACTCCTTCCCCATGGCAAGAAACCTTGTGGTTGGCATGTTGTCCAACGTTCAGTGTAGTTGAAACCAGTGTGGCCCATGAGGCCCCACCCATGCTCGCGGGCCACATTGTTCACAAGCACACATTGTGACCCTCAGGCTGAGCCCAGTCCTCAAGTAAGGCCACTCAGTGGCTGGATGAAGAGATAGCATATTGTGCTTGCCATGCCCGTAGGCCCCAATTTTTAACCATAGTTCAGGTTGTCCCTTCAGTCTTCCCCACGGCTTTGCTTTGGAATTTCTCTTTTGGTGGGACACCTGAGGTAACAAACCTGAAGGGAGACCTCCCATCCCACAGATTGACGAAAAGCAATTGGGAATCGGGCCAAATCCTCAGAGAGGAAGATTCGTCCATGGCCCATGAGGCATCCCCGACATTCCACGGAGATCGCTGATACAAATTCCAGAGACAAATGCCTGAGCAAGCGCCTCAGACTCACTCTATATTCAAATCTTCATGAGTTCTTCTCATGGTTTGTAGATTGGGCCTGCCATACCGATGTCCCCAAAGAAAGCTGAGTTTGAGTATCGGAATCACAATCAGAACTCTGCCTTCCACATGGCTGTAATGCTTGTTCTTCGCATGGAGTCACACCTTCACGTGGGAAACCCTTCATGGCCCCTGATGCCACGCCCAAACGTGAGTGCTGCTTGGGCACAAATTCACACTGTGACCCTAGCATGAGCCCCATGACAAAGAAAGGCCTGTCAGGTTCGGGACGAAGATCCTGCATTTAGTCCTTGCCATGAACATAGTCACCCAGGACTAACTAGATGTTGTGTATTCCAGTTGAGGGAACCCACTGCTGTGCTCTAGAGTCCCTCTCCTGGGAGGTCCTTTGTGGCAGAAAACAGCACTCTTCACTTCCCACAGAATGAACCCAAACACTTGGGAGCTTGGACAATCCCCCGAGAGGAAGGCTCTTCCTCGGACCCTGAGGCAACCCCTACCCTGACCGGACACTGTGAACGCAACACCCAGAGACAAAAGCCTGAGCGACTGCCTCCCACTTGCCCTCCTTTGATATCCAGAGGATCTCCCCTCACGGACTGGAGATCAGGCCTGCCATTACCTTGGCCCCTACCTGAGCCAAGTTTTCTCTTTCAGACATCAGTCCCCAGAGCCCTGGAAAACACAGCCTCTAGGCTGGGTCCTCTGGAGCCATACCACAGGACTGTGCCTACTCTCTCCTGGGAAACTGTGTCCATTCCTTTGGCCACACACCTCCAGAATATGAGAAACCTCAAGGCCCCCGAGGTCATCCCACTACTGGGAGCCTCCCTGGACACACAGGGGCATTCGGACACAATCTGAGCAGCTACCTCCACGAAGGCATGCACACAGATGTCAACAGAGATAGAAGGTTGAGCCGGACAGGCCCTTAGGCCCTAATCTCAACTCTTGCTTTGGGTTCCAGGTGTTACTCCTCAGAGGCTTTGGTTCGAAGAACAGGATATGGGGCTTTCCTGAGGCACTGAACAGAACTCCTCTCGTCTCCACATGGGAAGCTTCCTTGTTGTAGCTGTGCCAAATGCCTCAGTTTGGAAAACCCTGCAGAGTCCCCGAGCCACCTCCCATTCCAAGGTCTCCCAGGCCACCAAGCCACAGTAGAACTCATCTTCAAAAGAGTCCATTTCAACTCTCCCCTCTAGGTAGCTCACCCAGGAACCTGCAGATTGAGCCTGACTTGTCCTGACTAAACAGTGGGAATATGAGGTGGCGTTCCCAGGCATCCATGCTTTGACACCTGCTCTCGAGTCTTTCCGTATGGGGCCTCCTGGAACCATCCAATAGGACTCGACTGTCGAGAAGAAGGAAATCTTGAGGTTTGGAGTAGTTCACAAATCCCATCGTAGGCAAACCTCCCTGGCTTCATGAAGCCCCCACACCCTTCAGGAAGAGGACATGCTGGACAAAAACTCTAGCCTGAGGCACGTCTCATAGTTGACATGACCTCAGTGCAGGAGATCTCGATTCAGCCTCTGCAGAGTGGGCCTGCCGTGCCCTCGGTCCCAAACCTCACGCTAGCTTGTGTTTTCAGACTTCCTTCCTCACACACCTGGAAAACAAGACCTCCGGACTAGGAACTCCAGAACCAAAACCCAGCCCAGTGTCTGCCCAACGGAAGAAAAACGTTTCCCTGTGGGGCTCTCCAGAAAACCCAGATGAGGATCAACCTGCTCGGGCCTCGACGGTACCCGAACTGGATAGGATGCTCTGGGCACTCATGCTCTGTCTGACACAGCCTGAAGCCAGACGTCCAGACAGACAAGGAGACAACTGGCCGCACACCCACACTTCGGACACGCCATGGTCTTATGCCGTCACCTCTTCCTAACCTTGGTTTTCAGATATCTGAACCTAGACATCATATCAATTCTCCACACAGCTAGGTATCGCAAGCACAAAACAGAAGTCCTGCTTCCCCATGGCTGTAAAGCTTGCTCTTGGCATGGAGTAACACCTTCAGGGTGGGAGAAACCTTCATGGCCCCTGATGCCACGCAAAACGTGAGTGCTGATTGGGAACAAATTCACACTGTGACCCTCAGCATGAGCCCCATGTCAAAGAAAGGCCTCTCAGGGCTTGGACAAAGAGCGCGCATATGGGGCTTGCCAAGCCCCTATGCACCCAATCCTCACCACGTTTTGAATTTTCCAGAAGCCATGCCCGTACCTGGGGCTCTGCTCTGGAATCCCTTTCTTGGAGAGACCCATGAGCCAGACAACACGACTCCAACACAGCCTCTAGGCTGGGTCCTCTGGAGCCATACCACAGGACCGTGCCTGCTCTCTCCTGGGAAACTGTGTCCATTCCTTTGGCCACACACCTCCAGAATATGAGAAACCTCAAGGCCTCCGAGGACATCCCACTACTGGGAGCCTCACTGGACTCACAGGGGCATTCGGACACAAGCTGAGCAGCTACATCCATGAATGCATGCACACAGATGTCAACAGAGATAGAAGGTTGAGCCGGACAGGCCTTTAGGCCGTAGTCTCAACTCTTGCTTTGGTTTCCAGGTGTCACTCCTCAGAGGCTTTGGTTCGAAGAACAGGGTATGGGGCTTTCCTGAGGCACGGAACAGAACTCCTCTCGTCTCCACATGGGAAGTTTCCTTGTTGGAGCCGTGTCAAACACCTCATGTTGGAGAATCCTGCAGAGTCCCTGAGCCACCTCCACATTCCAAGGTCTCCCAGGCCACCAAGCCACAGTAGGACTCATCTTCAGGAGAGTCCATTTCAACTCTCCCCTCTGGGTAGCTCACCCAGGAGCCCGCAGATTGAGCCTGCCTTGTCCTGACTAAAGAGTGGGAATATGAGGTGGCGTTCCCAGGCATCCATGCTTAGACACCTGCTCTCGAGTCTTTCCCTATGGGGCCTCTTGGAAACATCCAATAGGACTCGACTGTCGTGCAGAAGGTAACCTTCAGTTTTGGAGCAGTTCACAAATCCCATCGTAGGCAAAACTTTCTGGCCTCATGAAGCCCCCACACCCTTCAGGAAGAGGCCATGCTGGACAAGAACTCTAGCCTGAGGGACGTCTCATAGTTGACATGACCTCAGTGCAGGAGATCTCGATTCAGCCTCTGCAGAGTGGGCCTGCCGTGCCCTCGGTCCCAAACCTCACGCTAGCTTGTGTTTTCAGACTTCCTTCCTCCCACTCCTGGCAAACAAGCCCTCTGGACTAGGAACTCCGGAACCAAAACCCAGCCCAGTGTCTGCCCAACGGAAGAAAAACGTTTCCCTGTGGGGCTCTCCAGAAAACCCAATGAGGATCAACCTGCTCGGTCCTCGATGGTACCCGAACTGGATAGGCTGCTCTGGGCACTCATGCTCTGCCTGACACAGCCTGAAGCCAGACGTCCAGACAGACAAGGAGACAGCTGGCCGCACACCCAGCACTTCGGACACGCCATGGTCTTATGCCGTCACCTCATCCTAACCTTGGTTTTCAGATATCTGAACCTAGACATTATATCAATTCTCCACACAGCTGGGTATAGCAAGCACAAAACAGTACTCCTCCTTACCCATGGCTGTCAAGCTTGCTCTTGGCATGGAGTCACACCTTCAGGGTGGGAGAAACCTTCCTGGCCCCTGAAGCCACGCCCAAACTTGAGTGCTGCTTGGGCACAAATTCACACTGTGACCCTCAGCATGAGCCCCATGTCAAAGAAAGGCCTGTCAGGCCCTGGACCAAGAGCCCTCATATGGGGCTTGCCAAGCCCCTATGCACCCAATCCTCACCACGGTTTGAAATTTCCAGTCGCCCCGCCCGTACCTGGAGCTCTGCTCTGGAATCCCTTTCTTGGAGAGACCCATGAGCCAGACAACACGACTCCACCCTTCCCACAAAATGACCCCAAAGTCTTGGGAGCTGGGACAAATCCCCAGAGAGGGATACTCGTCCACAGTACCTGAGGCCACCGCTCCAATCCACGGCTATCCCGGACACAACATCCAGAGACAAAAGCCTGAAGGAACGCCTCCCACTCGCCCTTGTTTCAGAGGCCCAGGAGCTCCCTCTCGGGCTGTACATCCGGCCGGCCATACCCTAGGCGCCACTCATAAGCTGAGTTTGTGTATTCAGACTTCTGTGCCCACAGCCTGGACCCACACAACATCCAGGCTAGGGCCTCTGGACCAAACAGCGAAAGATTGTGCCTGCCCTCTCCAAGGAAAGTGTGCCCAATCCATTGACCACAACCCTACAGGTTAGGGAAAAGCTCCAAGGTCCCTGAGGCCATCAATAGTATAGTCCACCCTGGACTAAGAGGGGTTCTCTGACACCAGCGGAGCAACTATCTCCACTTAGACTCTCAGACAGTGTCCCCAGAGACAGAAGGTTGAAATGGACAGGCCCCCAGGCCCTAATCTGAACCTTAGCTTTGGTTTCCATGTTTCCGTTCTCAGAGGACTGTTTTCGTAGACCAGCACATGGGGCTTTTCTGAGGCACCAAACCAAACCTCTCTCATCTCCACATGGGCAGCCTTCTTACTGGGATGTATCAAACACTTCAGGTAGGAGAGTTCCGCAGGGCCACTGAACAACCAGCACATTCCAAGGTCTCCATGGACCCAAACACACATTATGACGCATCCTCAGGAGAGGCCATTTCAACTCAGCCCGCTGGGTCGCGTGTTCCAGAGGCAGCAGATCAAACATATCTTGTCGCTAATAGCCAATGGGAATGCGAGGCATGCAGTACAGGGATCCATCCTTCGAACCCTGCTCTCCAGTCCTTCCATATGATATGTCCTGGAGCCATGCAACAGGACTCGAATGTCCCGCAGAAGGAAACCTTGTGGTTTGGGGCAACCTCCAAACTCAGCGTGGGAAAACTTCCTTGGCCTCATGAGGCCCCCACTTCATGAAGGTGCCATCATGGACACATACTCCAGCCTCAGCCAACGTCTGATCCTCAGCCTCACTTCAGATGCAGGAGATTTTGATTCAGCCTCTGCAGAGTGGGCCTGCTCTGCCCTTGGCTCCAATCCTCACACTAGCTTGTGTTTTCAGACTTCCGTCCTCACACTCCTGGCCCACAAACCCTCCCTACTGGGAATTCTGGGGCCACAATGAAGCACTGTGCCTGCCTCCCAGGAGAAAAACCTTGTCTATGGCGCTGCCCAGAAACCCCAAATGAGGATCAAACTGCTTGGCCCTCGGCAACACCCCAATTGCATAGGCTACCTTAAACAGTGATGCTCTGTCGCAAATAGCCTGAGCCCAGACCTTCCAACAGACACCGACAGAGCTGGCTGCACACCCAGCACATTGGACCCGCCACTGCCTTAGGCCACCATCCATTCCCACCCTGGGTTTTCAGTCATCGGAACCTAGACCTTATCTCCAATCCCTGCACAGGGGGGAACCTGATGCACAAGTCAGAACCCCTCCTTCCCCAAGGCAAGAAACCTTGCTGCTGGCAGTGAGTCAAACCTCCAGTGTAGGAGAAAACGGCATGGCCCATGAGGCCACGCCCAAGCGTGAGGGCCGCCTTGGGCACAAACACACATTGTGACCCTCAGCGTGAGTACCTTATTCAAGTAACGCCTCTCAGTGACTGGACCAAGAGCCCGCATATGTGGCTTGCCATGCCCATAGGCACCCAGGACTAACTAGATGGTGTGTATTCCAGTTGAGGGAACCCACTGCTGTGCTCTAGAGTCCCTCTCCTGGGGTGTCCCCTGTGGCAGAAAACAGTACTCTTCATTCCCACAGAATGAACACAAACACTTGGGAGCTTGGACAATCCCCCGAGAGGAAGGCTCTTCCTCGGCCTCTGAGACAACCCCTACCCTGACCGGACACTGTAAATGCAACACCCAGAGACAAAATCCTGAGTGACTGCCTCCCACTTGCCCTACTTTGATTTCCAGAGGATCTCCCCTCACGGACTAGAGATCAGGCCTGCCATTACATTGGCCCCTAGCTGAGCCAAGTTTGCTTTTTCAGATATCTGTCCCCACAGCCCTGGCAAACACAGCCTCTAGGCTGGGTCCTCTGGAGCCATACCACAGAACCGTGCCTGCTCTCTCCTGGGAAACTGTGTCCATTCCTTTGGCCACACACCTCCAGAATATGAGAAACCTCAAGGCCTCCGAGGACATCCCACTACTGGGAGCCTCACTGGACTCACAGGGGCATTCGGACACAAGCTGAGCAGCTACATCCATGAATGCATGCACACAGATGTCAACAGAGATAGAAGGTTGAGCCTGACAGGCCTTTAGGCCGTAGTCTCAACTCTTGCTTTGGTTTCCAGGTGTCACTCCTCAGAGGCTTTGGTTCGAAGAACAGGGTATGGGGCTTTCCTGAGGCACGGAACAGAACTCCTCTCGTCTCCACATGGGAAGTTTCCTTGTTGGAGCCCTGTCAAACACCTCATGTTGGAGAATCCTGCAGAGTCCCTGA
Organism: Mustela nivalis; assembly: GCF_964662115.1. Taxonomy (NCBI): domain Eukaryota; kingdom Metazoa; phylum Chordata; class Mammalia; order Carnivora; family Mustelidae; genus Mustela; species Mustela nivalis. The sequence goes on along the minus strand of NW_028134148.1, from coordinate 12,780 downwards.
GCCACCTCCACATTCCAAGGTCTCCCAGGCCACCAAGCCACAGTAGGACTCATCTTCAGGAGAGTCCATTTCAACTCTCCCCTCTGGGTAGCTCACCCAGGAGCCCGCAGATTGAGCCTGCCTTGTCCTGACTAAAGAGTGGGAATATGAGGTGGCGTTCCCAGGCATCCATGCTTAGACACCTACTCTCGAGTCTTTCCATATGGGGCCTCTTGGAACCATCCAATAGGACTCGACTGTCGTGCAGAAGGCAACCTTCAGTTTTGGAGCAGTTCACAAATCCCATCGTAGGCAAAACTTTCTGGCCTCATGAAGCCCCCACACCCTTCAGGAAGAGGCCATGCTGGACAAGAACTCTAGCCTGAGGGACGTCTCATAGTTGACATGACCTCAGTGCAGGAGATCTCGATTCAGCCTCTGCAGAGTGGGCCTGCCGTGCCCTCGGTCCCAAACCTCACGCTAGCTTGTGTTTTCAGACTTCCTTCCTCCCACTCCTGGCAAACAAGCCCTCTGGACTAGGAACTCCGGAACCAAAACCCAGCCCAGTGTCTGCCCAACGGAAGAAAAACGTTTCCCTGTGGGGCTCTCCAGAAAACCCAATGAGGATCAACCTGCTCGGTCCTCGACGGTACCCGAACTGGATAGGCTGCTCTGGGCACTCATGCTCTGCCTGACACAGCCTGAAGCCAGACGTCCAGACAGACAAGGAGACAGCTGGCCGCACACCCAGCACTTCGGACACGCCATGGTCTTATGCCGTCACCTCATCCTAACCTTGGTTTTCAGATATCTGAACCTAGACATTATATCAATTCTCCACACAGCTGGGTATAGCAAGCACAAAACAGAACTCCTCCTTCCCCATGGCTGTCAAGCTTGCTCTTGGCATGGAGTCACACCTTCAGGGTGGGAGAAACCTTCCTGGCCCCTGAAGCCACGCCCAAACTTGAGTGCTGCTTGGGCACAAATTCACACTGTGACCCTCAGCATGAGCCCCATGTCAAAGAAAGGCCTGTCAGGCCCTGGACCAAGAGCCCTCATATGGGGCTTGCCAAGCCCCTATGCACCCAATCCTCACCACTGTTTGAAATTTCCAGTCGCCCCGCCCGTACCTGGAGCTCTGCTCTGGAATCCCTTTCTTGGAGAGACCCATGAGCCAGACAACACGACTCCACCCTTCCCACAAAATGACCCCAAAGTCTTGGGAGCTGGGACAAATCCCCAGAGAGGGATACTCGTCCACAGTACCTGAGGCCACCGCTCCAATCCACGGCTATCCCGGACACAACATCCAGAGACAAAAGCCTGAAGGAACGCCTCCCACTCGCCCTTGTTTCAGAGGCCCAGGAGCTCCCTCTCAGGCTGTACATCCGGCCGGCCATACCCTAGGCGCCACTCATAAGCTGAGTTTGTGTATTCAGACTTCTGTGCCCACAGCCTGGACCCACACAACATCCAGGCTAGGGCCTCTGGACCAAACAGCGAAAGATTGTGCCTGCCCTCTCCAAGGAAAGTGTGCCCAATCCATTGACCACAACCCTACAGGTTAGGGAAAAGCTCCAAGGTCCCTGAGGCCATCAATAGTATAGGCCACCCTGGACTAAGAGGGGTTCTCTGACACCAGCGGAGCAACTATCTCCACTTAGACTCTCAGACAGTGTCCCCAGAGACAGAAGGTTGAAATGGACAGGCCCCCAGGCCCTAATCTGAACCTTAGCTTTGGTTTCCATGTTTCCGTTCTCAGAGGACTGTTTTCGTAGACCAGCACATGGGGCTTTTCTGAGGCACCAAACCAAACCTCTCTCATCTCCACATGGGCAGCCTTCTTACTGGGATGTATCAAACACTTCAGGTAGGAGTGTTCCGCAGGGCCACTGAACAACCATCACATTCCAAGGTCTCCATGGACCCAAACGCACATTATGACGCATCCTCAGGAGAGGCCATTTCAACTCAGCCCGCTGGGTCGCGTGTTCCAGAGGCAGCAGATCAAACATATCTTGTCGCTAATAGCCAATGGGAATGCGAGGCATGCAGTACAGGGATCCATCCTTCGAACCCTGCTCTCCAGTCCTTCCATATGATATGTCCTGGAGCCATGCAACAGGACTCGAATGTCCCGCAGAAGGAAACCTTGTGGTTTGGGGCAACCTCCAAACTCAGCGTGGGAAAACTTCCTTGGCCTCATGAGGCCCCCACTTCATGAAGGTGCCATCATGGACACATACTCCAGCCTCAGCCAACGTCTGATCCTCAGCCTCACTTCAGATGCAGGAGATTTTGATTCAGCCTCTGCAGAGTGGGCCTGCTCTGCCCTTGGCTCCAATCCTCACACTAGCTTGTGTTTTCAGACTTCCGTCCTCACACTCCTGGCCCACAAACCCTCCCTACTGGGAATTCTGGGGCCACAATGAAGCACTGTGCCTGCCTCTCAGGAGAAAAACCTTGTCTATGGCGCTGCCCAGAAACCCCAAATGAAGATCAAACTGCTTGGCGCTCGGCAACACCCCAATTGCATAGGCTACCTTAAACAGTGATGCTCTGTCGCAAATAGCCTGAGCCCAGACCTTCCAACAGACACCGACAGAGCTGGCTGCACACCCAGCACATTGGACCCGCCACTGCCTTAGGCCACCATCCATTCCCAACCTGGGTTTTCAGTCATCGGAACCTAGACCTTATCTCCAATCCCTGCACAGGGGGGAACCTGATGCACAAGTCAGAACCCCTCCTTCCCCATGGCAAGAAACCTTGCTGCTGGCAGTGAGTCAAACCTCCAGTGTAGGAGAAAACGGCATGGCCCATGAGGCCACGCCCAAGCGTGAGGGCCGCCTTGGGCACAAACACACATTGTGACCCTCAGCGTGAGTACCTTATTCAAGTAACGCCTCTCAGTGACTGGACCAAGAGCCCGCATATGTGGCTTGCCATGCCCATAGGCACCCAGGACTAACTAGATGGTGTGTATTCCAGTTGAGGGAACTCACTGCTGTGCTCTAGAGTCCCTCTCCTGGGGTGTCCCCTGTGGCAGAAAACAGTACTCTTCATTCCCACAGAATGAACACAAACACTTGGGAGCTTGGACAATCCCCCGAGAGGAAGGCTCTTCCTCGGCCTCTGAGACAACCCCTACCCTGACCGGACACTGTAAACGCAACACCCAGAGACAAAATCCTGAGTGACTGCCTCCCACTTGCCCTACTTTGATTTCCAGAGGATATCCCCTCACGGACTAGAGATCAGGCCTGCCATTACATTGGCCCCTAGCTGAGCCAAGTTTGCTTTTTCAGACATCTGTCCCCACAGCCCTGGCAAACACAGCCTCTAGGCTGGGTCCTCTGGAGCCATACCACAGAACCGTGCCTGCTCTCTCCTGGGAAACTGTGTCCATTCCTTTGGCCACACACCTCCAGAATATGAGAAACCTCAAGTCCTCCGAGGACATCCCACTACTGGAAGCCTCACTGGACTCACAGGGGCATTCGGACACAAGCTGAGCAGCTACATCCATGAATGCATGCACACAGATGTCAACAGAGATAGAAGGTTGAGCCGGACAGGCCTTTAGGCCGTAGTCTCAACTCTTGCTTTGGTTTCCAGGTGTCACTCCTCAGAGGCTTTGGTTCGAAGAACAGGGTATGGGGCTTTCCTGAGGCACGGAACAGAACTCCTCTCGTCTCCACATGGGAAGTTTCCTTGTTGGAGCCGTGTCAAACACCTCATGTTGGAGAATCCTGCAGAGTCCCTGAGCCACCTCCACATTCCAAGGTCTCCCAGGCCACCAAGCCACAGTAGGACTCATCTTCAGGAGAGTCCATTTCAACTCTCCCCTCTGGGTAGCTCACCCAGGAGCCCGCAGATTGAGCCTGCCTTGTCCTGACTAAAGAGTGGGAATATGAGGTGGCGTTCCCAGGCATCCATGCTTAGACACCTGCTCTCGAGTCTTTCCATATGGGGCCTCTTGGAACCATCCAATAGGACTTGACTGTCGTGCAGAAGGTAACCTTCAGTTTTGGAGCAGTTCACAAATCCCATCGTAGGCAAAACTTTCTGGCCTCATGAAGCCCCCACACCCTTCAGGAAGAGGCCATGCTGGACAAGAACTCTAGCCTGAGGCACGTCTCATAGTTGACATGACCTCAGTGCAGGAGATCTCGATTCAGCCTCTGCAGAGTGGGCCTGCCGTGCCCTCGGTCCCAAACCTCACGCTAGCTTGTGTTTTCAGACTTCCTTCCTCACACTCCTGGCAAACAAGCCCTCCGGACTAGGAACTCCAGAACCAAAACCCAGCCCAGTGTCTGCCCAACGGAAGAAAAACGTTTCCCTGTGGGGCTCTCCAGAAAACCCAGATAAGGATCAACCTGCTCGGGCCTCGACGGTACCCGAACTAGATAGTCTGCTCTGGGCACTCATGCTCTGCCTGACACAGCCTGAAGCCAGACGTCCAGACAGACAAGGAGACAGCTGGCCGCACACCCAGCACTTCAGACACGCCATGGTCTTATGCCGTCACCTCATCCTAACCTTGGTTTTCAGATATCTGAACCTAGACATTATATCAATTCTCCACACAGCTGGGTATAGCAAGCACAAAACAGAACTCCTCCTTCCCCATGGCTGTCAAGCTTGCTCTTGGCATGGAGTCACACCTTCAGGGTGGGAGAAACCTTCATGGCCCCTGATGCCACGCCCAAACTTGAGTGCTGCTTGGGCACAAATTCACACTGTGACCCTCAGCATGAGCCCCATGTCAAGAAAGGCCTGTCAGGGCCTGGACCAAGAGCCCACATATGGGGCTTGCCAAGCCCCTATGCACCCAATCCTCACCACGGTTTGAATTTTCCAGTCGCCCCGCCCGTACCTGGAGCTCTGCTCTGGAATCCCTTTCTTGGAGAGACCCATGAGCCAGACAACACGACTCCACCCTTCCCACAAAATGACCCCAAACTCTTGGGAGCTCGGACAAATCCCCAGAGAGGGATACTCGTCCACAGTACCTGAGGCCACCGCTCCAATCCACGGCTATCCCGGACACAACATCCAGAGACAAAAGCCTGAAGGAACGCCTCCCACTCGCCCTTGTTTCAGAGGCCCAGGAGCTCCCTCTCAGGCTGTACATCCGGCCGGCCATACCCTAGGCGCCACTCATAAGCTGAGTTTGTGTATTCAGACTTCTGTGCCCACAGCCTGGACCCACACAACATCCAGGCTAGGGCCTCTGGACCAAACAGCGAAAGATTGTGCCTGCCCTCTCCAAGGAAAGTGTGCCCAATCCATTGACCACAACCCTACAGGTTAGGGAAAAGCTCCAAGGTCCCTGAGGCCATCAATAGTATAGGCCACCCTGGACTAAGAGGGGTTCTCTGACACCAGCGGAGCAACTATCTCCACTTAGACTCTCAGACAGTGTCCCCAGAGACAGAAGGTTGAAATGGACAGGCCCCCAGGCCCTAATCTGAACCTTAGCTTTGGTTTCCATGTTTCCGTTCTCAGAGGACTGTTTTCGTAGACCAGCACATGGGGCTTTTCTGAGGCACCAAACCAAACCTCTCTCATCTCCACATGGGCAGCCTTCTTACTGGGATGTATCAAACACTTCAGGTAGGAGAGTTCCGCAGGGCCACTGAACAACCAGCACATTCCAAGGTCTCCATGGACCCAAACGCACATTATGACGCATCCTCAGGAGAGGCCATTTCAACTCAGCCCGCTGGGTCGCGTGTTCCAGAGGCAGCAGATCAAACATATCTTGTCGCTAATAGCCAATGGGAATGCGAGGCATGCAGTACAGGGATCCATCCTTCGAACCCTGCTCTCCAGTCCTTCCATATGATATGTCCTGGAGCCATGCAACAGGACTCGAATGTCCCGCAGAAGGAAACCTTGTGGTTTGGGGCAACCTCCAAACTCAGCGTGGGAAAACTTCCTTGGCCTCATGAGGCCCCCACTTCATGACGGTGCCATCATGGACACATACTCCAGCCTCAGCCAACGTCTGATCCTCAGCCTCACTTCAGATGCAGGAGATTTTGATTCAGCCTCTGCAGAGTGGGCCTGCTCTGCCCTTGGCTCCAATCCTCACACTAGCTTGTGTTTTCAGACTTCCGTCCTCACACTCCTGGCCCACAAACCCTCCCTACTGGGAATTCTGGGGCCACAATGAAGCACTGTGCCTGCCTCTCAGGAGAAAAACCTTGTCTATGGCGCTGCCCAGAAACCCCAAATGAAGATCAAACTGCTTGGCGCTCGGCAACACCCCAATTGCATAGGCTACCTTAAACAGTGATGCTCTGTCGCAAATAGCCTGAGCCCAGACCTTCCAACAGACACCGACAGAGCTGGCTGCACACCCAGCACATTGGACCCGCCACTGCCTTAGGCCACCATCCATTCCCAACCTGGGTTTTCAGTCATCGGAACCTAGACCTTATCTCCAATCCCTGCACAGGGGGGAACCTGATGCACAAGTCAGAACCCCTCCTTCCCCATGGCAAGAAACCTTGCTGCTGGCAGTGAGTCAAACCTCCAGTGTAGGAGAAAACGGCATGGCCCATGAGGCCACGCCCAAGCGTGAGGGCCGCCTTGGGCACAAACACACATTGTGACCCTCAGCGTGAGTACCTTATTCAAGTAACGCCTCTCAGTGACTGGACCAAGAGCCCGCATATGTGGCTTGCCATGCCCATAGGCACCCAGGACTAACTAGATGGTGTGTATTCCAGTTGAGGGAACTCACTGCTGTGCTCTAGAGTCCCTCTCCTGGGGTGTCCCCTGTGGCAGAAAACAGTACTCTTCATTCCCACAGAATGAACACAAACACTTGGGAGCTTGGACAATCCCCCGAGAGGAAGGCTCTTCCTCGGCCTCTGAGACAACCCCTACCCTGACCGGACACTGTAAATGCAACACCCAGAGACAAAATCCTGAGTGACTGCCTCCCACTTGCCCTACTTTGATTTCCAGAGGATCTCCCCTCACGGACTAGAGATCAGGCCTGCCATTACATTGGCCCCTAGCTGAGCCAAGTTTGCTTTTTCAGATATCTGTCCCCACAGCCCTGGCAAACACAGCCTCTAGGCTGGGTCCTCTGGAGCCATACCACAGAACCGTGCCTGCTCTCTCCTGGGAAACTGTGTCCATTCCTTTGGCCACACACCTCCAGAATATGAGAAACCTCAAGTCCTCCGAGGACATCCCACTACTGGAAGCCTCACTGGACTCACAGGGGCATTCGGACACAAGCTGAGCAGCTACATCCATGAATGCATGCACACAGATGTCAACAGAGATAGAAGGTTGAGCCGGACAGGCCTTTAGGCCGTAGTCTCAACTCTTGCTTTGGTTTCCAGGTGTCACTCCTCAGAGGCTTTGGTTCGAAGAACAGGGTATGGGGCTTTCCTGAGGCACGGAACAGAACTCCTCTCGTCTCCACATGGGAAGTTTCCTTGTTGGAGCCGTGTCAAACACCTCATGTTGGAGAATCCTGCAGAGTCCCTGAGCCACCTCCACATTCCAAGGTCTCCCAGGCCACCAAGCCACAGTAGGACTCATCTTCAGGAGAGTCCATTTCAACTCTCCCCTCTGGGTAGCTCACCCAGGAGCCCGCAGATTGAGCCTTCCTTGTCCTGACTAAAGAGTGGGAATATGAGGTGGCGTTCCCAGGCATCCATGCTTAGACACCTGCTCTCGAGTCTTTCCATATGGGGCCTCTTGGAACCATCCAATAGGACTCGACTGTCGTGCAGAAGGTAACCTTCAGTTTTGGAGCAGTTCACAAATCCCATCGTAGGCAAAACTTTCTGGCCTCATGAAGCCCCCACACCCTTCAGGAAGAGGCCATGCTGGACAAGAACTCTAGCCTGAGGCACGTCTCATAGTTGACATGACCTCAGTGCAGGAGATCTCGATTCAGCCTCTGCAGAGTGGGCCTGCCGTGCCCTCGGTCCCAAACCTCACGCTAGCTTGTGTTTTCAGACTTCCTTCCTCACACTCCTGGCAAACAAGCCCTCCGGACTAGGAACTCCAGAAACAAAACCCAGCCCAGTGTCTGCCCAACGGAAGAAAAACGTTTCCCTGTGGGGCTCTCCAGAAAACCCAGATGAGGATCAACCTGCTCGGGCCTCGACGGTACCCGAACTAGATAGTCTGCTCTGGGCACTCATGCTCTGCCTGACACAGCCTGAAGCCAGACGTCCAGACAGACAAGGAGACAGCTGGCCGCACACCCAGCACTTCAGACACGCCATGGTCTTATGCCGTCACCTCATCCTAACCTTGGTTTTCAGATATCTGAACCTAGACATTATATCAATTCTCCACACAGCTGGGTATAGCAAGCACAAAACAGAACTCCTCCTTCCCCATGGCTGTCAAGCTTGCTCTTGGCATGGAGTCACACCTTCAGGGTGGGAGAAACCTTCATGGCCCCTGATGCCACGCCCAAACTTGAGTGCTGCTTGGGCACAAATTCACACTGTGACCCTCAGCATGAGCCCCATGTCAAGAAAGGCCTGTCAGGGCCTGGACCAAGAGCCCACATATGGGGCTTGCCAAGCCCCTATGCACCCAATCCTCACCACGGTTTGAATTTTCCAGTCGCCCCGCCCGTACCTGGAGCTCTGCTCTGGAATCCCTTTCTTGGAGAGACCCATGAGCCAGACAACGCGACTCCACCCTTCCCACAAAATGACCCCAAACTCTTGGGAGCTCGGACAAATCCCCAGAGAGGGATACTCGTCCACAGTACCTGAGGCCACCGCTCCAATCCACGGCTATCCCGGACACAACATCCAGAGACAAAAGCCTGAAGGAACGCCTCCCACTCGCCCTTGTTTCAGAGGCCCAGGAGCTCCCTCTCAGGCTGTACATCCGGCCGGCCATACCCTAGGCGCCACTCATAAGCTGAGTTTGTGTATTCAGACTTCTGTGCCCACAGCCTGGACCCACACAACATCCAGGCTAGGGCCTCTGGACCAAACAGCGAAAGATTGTGCCTGCCCTCTCCAAGGAAAGTGTGCCCAATCCATTGACCACAACCCTACAGGTTAGGGAAAAGCTCCAAGGTCCCTGAGGCCATCAATAGTATAGGCCACCCTGGACTAAGAGGGGTTCTCTGACACCAGCGGAGCAACTATCTCCACTTAGACTCTCAGACAGTGTCCCCAGAGACAGAAGGTTGAAATGGACAGGCCCCCAGGCCCTAATCTGAACCTTAGCTTTGGTTTCCATGTTTCCGTTCTCAGAGGACTGTTTTCGTAGACCAGCACATGGGGCTTTTCTGAGGCACCAAACCAAACCTCTCTCATCTCCACATGGGCAGCCTTCTTACTGGGATGTATCAAACACTTCAGGTAGGAGTGTTCCGCAGGGCCACTGAACAACCAGCACATTCCAAGGTCTCCATGGACCCAAACGCACATTATGACGCATCCTCAGGAGAGGCCATTTCAACTCAGCCCGCTGGGTCGCGTGTTCCAGAGGCAGCAGATCAAACATATCTTGTCGCTAATAGCCAATGGGAATGCGAGGCATGCAGTACAGGGATCCATCCTTCGAACCCTGCTCTCCAGTCCTTCCATATGATATGTCCTGGAGCCATGCAACAGGACTCGAATGTCCCGCAGAAGGAAACCTTGTGGTTTGGGGCAACCTCCAAACTCAGCGTGGGAAAACTTCCTTGGCCTCATGAGGCCCCCACTTCATGAAGGTGCCATCATGGACACATACTCCAGCCTCAGCCAACGTCTGATCCTCAGCCTCACTTCAGATGCAGGAGATTTTGATTCAGCCTCTGCAGAGTGGGCCTGCTCTGCCCTTGGCTCCAATCCTCACACTAGCTTGTGTTTTCAGACTTCCGTCCTCACACTCCTGGCCCACAAACCCTCCCTACTGGGAATTCTGGGGCCACAATGAAGCACTGTGCCTGCCTCTCAGGAGAAAAACCTTGTCTATGGCGCTGCCCAGAAACCCCAAATGAAGATCAAACTGCTTGGCGCTCGGCAACACCCCAATTGCATAGGCTACCTTAAACAGTGATGCTCTGTCGCAAATAGCCTGAGCCCAGACCTTCCAACAGACACCGACAGAGCTGGCTGCACACCCAGCACATTGGACCCGCCACTGCCTTAGGCCACCATCCATTCCCAACCTGGGTTTTCAGTCATCGGAACCTAGACCTTATCTCCAATCCCTGCACAGGGGGGAACCTGATGCACAAGTCAGAACCCCTCCTTCCCCATGGCAAGAAACCTTGCTGCTGGCAGTGAGTCAAACCTCCAGTGTAGGAGAAAACGGCATGGCCCATGAGGCCACGCCCAAGCGTGAGGGCCGCCTTGGGCACAAACACACATTGTGACCCTCAGCGTGAGTACCTTATTCAAGTAACGCCTCTCAGTGACTGGACCAAGAGCCCGCATATGTGGCTTGCCATGCCCATAGGCACCCAGGACTAACTAGATGGTGTGTATTCCAGTTGAGGGAACTCACTGCTGTGCTCTAGAGTCCCTCTACTGGGGTGTCCCCTGTGGCAGAAAACAGTACTCTTCATTCCCACAGAATGAACACAAACACTTGGGAGCTTGGACAATCCCCCGAGAGGAAGGCTCTTCCTCGGCCTCTGAGACAACCCCTACCCTGACCGGACACTGTAAATGCAACACCCAGAGACAAAATCCTGAGTGACTGCCTCCCACTTGCCCTACTTTGATTTCCAGAGGATCTCCCCTCACGGACTAGAGATCAGGCCTGCCATTACATTGGCCCCTAGCTGAGCCAAGTTTGCTTTTTCAGACATCTGTCCCCACAGCCCTGGCAAACACAGCCTCTAGGCTGGGTCCTCTGGAGCCATACCACAGAACCGTGCCTGCTCTCTCCTGGGAAACTGTGTCCATTCCTTTGGCCACACACCTCCAGAATATGAGAAACCTCAAGTCCTCCGAGGACATCCCACTACTGGAAGCCTCACTGGACTCACAGGGGCATTCGGACACAAGCTGAGCAGCTACATCCATGAATGCATGCACACAGATGTCAACAGAGATAGAAGGTTGAGCCGGACAGGCCTTTAGGCCGTAGTCTCAACTCTTGCTTTGGTTTCCAGGTGTCACTCCTCAGAGGCTTTGGTTCGAAGAACAGGGTATGGGGCTTTCCTGAGGCACGGAACAGAACTCCTCTCGTCTCCACATGGGAAGTTTCCTTGTTGGAGCCGTGTCAAACACCTCATGTTGGAGAATCCTGCAGAGTCCCTGAGCCACCTCCACATTCCAAGGTCTCCCAGGCCACCAAGCCACAGTAGGACTCATCTTCAGGAGAGTCCATTTCAACTCTCCCCTCTGGGTAGCTCACCCAGGAGCCCGCAGATTGAGCCTGCCTTGTCCTGACTAAAGAGTGGGAATATGAGGTGGCGTTCCCAGGCATCCAATCTTAGACACCTGCTCTCGAGTCTTTCCATATGGGGCCTCTTGGAACCATCCAATAGGACTCGACTGTCGTGCAGAAGGTAACCTTCAGTTTTGGAGCAGTTCACAAATCCCATCGTAGGCAAAACTTTCTGGCCTCATGAAGCCCCCACACCCTTCAGGAAGAGGCCATGCTGGACAAGAACTCTAGCCTGAGGCACGTCTCATAGTTGACATGACCTCAGTGCAGGAGATCTCGATTCAGCCTCTGCAGAGTGGGCCTGCCGTGCCCTCGGTCCCAAACCTCACGCTAGCTTGTGTTTTCAGACTTCCTTCCTCACACTCCTGGCAAACAAGCCCTCCGGACTAGGAACTCCAGAACCAAAACCCAGCCCAGTGTCTGCCCAACGGAAGAAAAACGTTTCCCTGTGGGGCTCTCCAGAAAACCCAGATGAGGATCAACCTGCTCGGGCCTCGACGGTACCCGAACTAGATAGTCTGCTCTGGGCACTCATGCTCTGCCTGACACAGCCTGAAGCCAGACGTCCAGACAGACAAGGAGACAGCTGGCCGCACACCCAGCACTTCAGACACGCCATGGTCTTATGCCGTCACCTCATCCTAACCTTGGTTTTCAGATATCTGAACCTAGACATTATATCAATTCTCCACACAGCTGGGTATAGCAAGCACAAAACAGAACTCCTCCTTCCCCATGGCTGTCAAGCTTGCTCTTGGCATGGAGTCACACCTTCAGGGTGGGAGAAACCTTCATGGCCCCTGATGCCACGCCCAAACTTGAGTGCTGCTTGGGCACAAATTCACACTGTGACCCTCAGCATGAGCCCCATGTCAAAGAAAGGCCTGTCAGGGCCTGGACCAAGAGCCCACATATGGGGCTTGCCAAGCCCCTATGCACCCAATCCTCACCACGGTTTGAATTTTCCAGTCGCCCCGCCCGTACCTGGAGCTCTGCTCTGGAATCCCTTTCTTGGAGAGACCCATGAGCCAGACAACACGACTCCACCCTTCCCACAAAATGACCCCAAACTCTTGGGAGCTCAGACAAATCCCCAGAGAGGGATACTCGTCCACAGTACCTGAGGCCACCGCTCCAATCCACGGCTATCCCGGACACAACATCCAGAGACAAAAGCCTGAAGGAACGCCTCCCACTCGCCCTTGTTTCAGAGGCCCAGGAGCTCCCTCTCGGGCTGTACATCCGGCCGGCCATACCCTAGGCGCCACTCATAAGCTGAGTTTGTGTATTCACTCTTCTGTGCCCACAGCCTGGACCCACACAACATCCAGGCTAGGGCCTCTGGACCAAACAGCGAAAGATTGTGCCTGCCCTCTCCAAGGAAAGTGTGCCCAATCCATTGAC
>NW_028134149.1:0-58000 GCF_964662115.1 Mustela nivalis | reverse complement strand
CTTTCTTTTCTTTTCTTTTTCTTACCTAACTGCTCTAGGACTTCCAACACTATGTTGAATTAAAGAGGCAAGAGTAGACATCCTTGTCTTGTTCTGGATCCAAGAGGACAAGCTCTTCAGTTTTTCACCGCTGAGTATGGTAGCTGTGGGCTTGTCACAGAGGGCCTTCATTATGTTGAGGTATGTTCTGTCTATCCCTAGTCTGTTGAGTGTTTTTCTTTATCATAGACAGGTGTTGAATTCTATCAAATACCTTTTCTTTATCCACTGAGGTGATCATGTGGGTTTTTGTCCTCCAAACATACTGAAATCATTGCTTATTTATTTATTTATTTACTTGAAAGTGAGAATGTTTGCAAACAGGAAGGGGGATAGGAGGAGAGGGAGAGAGGAATCCCAAGCAGACTCCACGGGGGGGCTCGGTCTCATAACCCTGATATCAAGACCTGAGCTGAAATCAAGAGTCAAATGCCTAGCCAACTTAGCCACCCAGCACCCCCAGACTGAAACATTTTAATGTCAAAATGATTTTTGTTTAATTAGAATGATGATCTGTATATCCACTATCTTATTCTTTTATTCTGAGACTAGAAACTATAGACTTCTATAGTTGGTAGGGATCTTAGAGAGCAACTAATCAAGTGAGACCCCAAAGGTTAAATGACTTGCCCAATATCACAATGCAAGTTATCAGAAGGGCTGACACTAGATCCTAGTAGAAAATGATTTCTGTACTGCTATCTTTCCATAAACCCACACACAATTTATCCTATAGAAACAGCCTAAAACCTGTGTGAAAATGTGTGTATGGGTAGAGGTATACATACAAAATATGTTTATCAAAGCCTTATAGCAGTGAAAAAAGGGAACAATCTAAACTATTAGATTGAGAAACTCAGTAGATTATGGCATGCCCATATAAAAAGTACTATGCAGCACCTCTGAAGAATGATGTAAAAGTATACTTTCACTGACACGTCTGTAATTTATTAAGGGAAAAAATTATAAAACTCTACATAGAATTCAAATCCATTTCAAGAATTACATGTGTACACACATACACTCTTTAAAAATCTAGGATATGCACAAAAATGTTAACAATGCTTCTATAAATAACGATTGTTAACTGATTTATACTTAATCTGTGTTTTCTAATTTCTTGACAGAGTATATGTATTTCCCACACATATTAATAAAAGATCTACCATTAAATACTATATTAAATTCACATGGATGTCTTCAAAACAAGCAGCTGGAGTTGCTGGACAATTTCTAATTACTCATGTCTGGCTATTTGTAATTCTGGATGAAGATCAGCTCATGCTCACAGATGCACTTACCTCCATGGAGCCAAAGAAGTTTATCACGGCACTCCTCTGAGCTACACTTAGTCCTCAACCAATAGTCTTAGGCACCTTCTACAACATTTTCAGGGTTAATCTAATTTATCAACCCCCATGACATAACCAAACTTAGGGGAGGTACTCTAATCGTCTTCACTAATAGAAGGGGACAATGAGTACTCTGTTTTGATTACTTGGGCCCATCACCTAAAACCTCTCCCTTCCTAATAGATACATGTGTCAAAATACAGATCAAAATACAGTCATTTAAAAATCTAAGTTCTTCTTCCTTTCATGAATGTTTCAGTGTAACCATTTAGGTAGGTAGGGCCCTCCAGGGTAGACATCTGGGCAGGCAGGGGAGAGGAGAAGACTGAGCAGAGCAGAAAGCATGTCTGTGCAATATGGAGTTGTGTGCACGCATAGCGGTTGAGGGGTAAGATCAGTTATGGACAGGGTCACTAACCAAGTAAGTAAATACAGAAGGATACTGGGAACCAATCTGTACTGTCAGAAGGAAATTATGAATATTATAAAGGACAAAACTAGAATGAACCCTATGGTGTCGGCTGAAACTGTGGATATAATTGTGACTTCATGGTTTCTCAATATAGACAGATCCATGATAATATAGACAGGTAGACGTAAGCATGTGTGGAGAACATACATACATACACACACACCGTCCAGCTCTTTTCACTAGGGGGCTCAGGAACACAGACATCCTGGTATCAGTGAGCATACCTATATACCAAAGTCCTGCTTCCTAAACATCATCCTCCTCCTGTAAGAAAGCAGGCCTCCTGGGATAAATGGCTGATACCAGAGTTGGGGCAAGGAGAGTACAAGACGAGCACAGAACATCTTGTTACGCTACAAAGTGAAGGGTCACTCAAGAATATGGGACATGCCAAAAAGACATGGGTGATAGCTTGAAGGGGCCCCCACTGGCCGAATGGTAATGGAGCATAAAGCACTGAATTAAAAAAAAAAAAAAATCCTTGAGTCCATGCTGAGATTTAGAAAATGAAAAAAATTAGAAGTGTGATGAGGAATGGGCATATTTACAACCTCAAAATACCTCCACACAAAATACTTATGAATTATATAAATGCACAAAACCATTGCTTAACAGTGAAGACCTCTGGGAGACATCACCACGGTCAAGTGCTCAAACAGAACAGCACCAGTAACAGGATGGGCAGGAAAGTGTTAACCTCGCAGGCCTCAGACTATCCTTTCTGGAAAGGCCTGCTGGCAAGGACAGTCCTTGGTTAACATACGAGAATTTGGATTTGAGGAGTGTTCCCACCATTCCCTAAATGATAGGAGTGTCTCAACAGGCCTAAATTGTCTGGACAAACAATATGGTTTACACTCAACACCTCCTTTCATTCAGAGGGTCTAGAATTCTGGAAGACAGAGGGGTACCTACATGTCTGACCCTCAGTTTAAAACCTTGGACACTAGGTCTGTAATGAGCCTCCGGGGGAGACGACACCTCCCCCATATCCTACTCAGTACTGAAGGAGGTTAGGTGTCTTGCGGGACTCCATGGCAATGAACTCTTGGAAGCTCCCCTGGCTTTCTGCTCTGCGGAGATGCTTTGCCATCTTTCCCTGTAACAAGCCTTGGCTTTGGGCCTGACCATACATGCAGAGTCTCGCGAGTCCTTCCAGTGTGTCTCAGGAGTGGTCTGAGGGACCCCACACATGAGACAAATTGGAATCATGGATAAGAGGATACAATGAGAATAGAGCATCACCTCTGTGAGATGCCCACCAGAATACATAACCTGAACCTCATCATAAGAACACAAAGAGGGGCAATCGTTGAGATGAACCCAAAGAGGGACAATCTATAAAATAATCTATAATTTTCAAAAGCGTCGAGATTTTTAAAGCCAAGAAAAGACTGTTTCAAATGTAAAAAGACAAAAGAGACATGAATACTAAGATAACATGTCTTTCTGAACTGGATTGTTTTGTTCCAGAAAGGACAGTACTGGGACATCCGAGCTAATAAAATACCTTCCACTAGAACAGTTAACATGCCAGCGTGACTTGCCCCAGGGGGGTGACTATGGCAATAGGGAAACTTCCCTTTGGTGGGAAACAGCCACTCACGTGTTCATGTTCATACCTTACGTTTGAGTGGTTTTGGGTAAATAAGCATTCTTGGTACTGTTCATACAACTTTTCTTTGAGCTTGAGATTGTTCCAAAATAAAAAGTAAAATAATAAGAATGGTGATGACGCGATTCCATTCCTCGACACCAAATACCAAATGAGAGAGAGCACAAGATCCTAGGTGGGGCTAGCAGGAGCGACAGTAGAGGCGAGGAAAAGCATCTTCCCCACTCTTTCTCCTCACCAAGACCAAGTTTACATAAAGCATGCAAGCTCCAAAGTCAAGTATTTTAACTGTACTGGTTGATGATTCTTAAACAACTTTCATTAAGTGGAGAAAATCACTGGAGGTTGCAGAGCTGACTGTTGCTTACCCAGGAATAACTTAGTGAGTCTTAATTACTTAATGATAAAACTAGGCATTTTTATTCTGTAGATTTTCAGGCATAACTTTCAGCTCGGAAAGCCCATCTACATGACCCACTGCCAGAGAACTACTACCAAATTTTAAAAACGTTACATTACCGTTTGTGTGCTTCCTGTTTGCTGCGACATTCTTCACAGTAATATTTGTACTCACTGCACAGAGTTTCTGTGTTGCTGAAACCCCTGTGTAAAATTCAAGATAAATTTCTTTAGTCTATACCAGAAAACTGTGTATTCATTTAAAAGTACTCTAAACCAAAGATATTCATTAAACTTCCAAAATAAGTAACTCTCCATTTACCTTAAGCAGTGAGTGATCGATGTGTTTTGTTCCACATCAACAGAAAGGTCTAAAAAATCTTCATCTTTGCTGCTTATCTGTAAAAATAGGGAATTACCTCTGATTTCTTTAACTGTCAGTAAATCATTGTTCTGAAGTGACAGAATTAAATGCATTCTTTCTATTAGTAGTAGTAAGTACATGAAGAATTCATCTTCCACGAGTTCAAAAGAAATCTACTGGATCTGGATTATCCAAAAGGACACTGAGTAAAGGACTCTCAACACACGTACAGGTTAAGCAGCAAAGTCCACCTGTGACTGATACCCTTTCCAGCAATGATGAGGATGGGAAATCACATCATTTTCCAAAACCTTGGTATTATGGTGAAACAAGAAACAAACTGCCCATATATACTAATTCTTAAAGAAAACACGGGCTAAGACTAAATGGGGACACTTGGCAAAGGGCATCACACCTGTGCTGTTTTATTATTCAAGGAAATAATTTTGCCTAAAATGCCAAATTACAATCTTCACTGACAACCAAATTATAGTCTTCATCGATGACCTCCTTTAATCCTTCTTCTTCTTCAAAAATAAAATCTAACATAAAGTACTGTTTGAATTATGGGTAACTCATCTGATTTAAAAAAAATTCAAGTTATTACTTATTCATTTGAATTGGATTAGGACAGAACTTCAGAAATCAATTTTCCTAGCTCTTCCCTTCAAAGACTCTATGCCTAATGTTAGCACACAACAGGAGATCTCTTGACTGTACCTCTCACACACAAGGGCTATAAGCCCAGTGCAGTAAATGCCTTCCTGCTTCAACAGTGCATCAATTTTATAAGATCAGCATCATTAACTTGTGACAGATTACGTGGCTGTACATACTATGTACTTACACAAACAGGAGTAGCTATGGGTACCATGTACGTACATTCTAGGGACACCATGAGGGAAATGACCTGGATCTCAAAAGATTCAGTGAAAAAGAGAATAAGAAAGACTCGTCACAGAGGAAAGGGAACGTGAGGTCCTAAGGAAAAAGAATCAGCCCATTTTGGGAGGAAGAAGGGTAGGATGTCAAGGGATAGTATGGGACAGACAGGCGAAAGCCAGACTGAGCAGGGCCTTATGTGTAGGCTAAAGAGAAATAAAGATTAGAGAGTCTGGTGTTTCTCAAAATGAGGTTTGTGGTTCTCAGGCACGGCCTCAGGGGTCTTCATTTTAGATTTTGATCTTTATTATAGCATACAAACTTTGACATAACGATTGTTCTGGATCACCTGGATATATCTGAGTTACTACGTTTGGATTTACAGTTCTGTTGGTACTGGGAAACTACCAAGTGGGGCAGTATTTAACTCTTTAAAGTGTCTGGTTGTTGCTGGACTCGCCCATTCTAACGTCAGGTCACACCCAGGATGTGGAAGACTCAGTAAAGCCCTATAGGCTAGAGATGTGGGTGGGGAGTCATTAGCACAGGCGATAACAAAATGGAACATGACCCTCCCAAGGCAGAGCAACAAGCAGCCCAAAACAAAAGCCTGGAGGAAGCCCACATTTGAAGGATTAATAGCAGAAAAAGAATGGGACCAGAAGAAAGCATCAAAGAACAGAAGAACACAAGAAGAGGGTGCCATTACAGAAACCCAATCTTCTACCAACTGGGACATTAATCACTGTGTTACTAACATCTGCCATATGAACTCTGTCTCCCCGAAGCCCACTCTGAATCTGCACAACTCCGTCCCACTCCCACCTGGATAGGTCAGCTCCACTGTTGTCCAACTCCCACAGACTCATGCTTACTTGAACTACAACATACTGTACTGGAATTACCTATCTGTTGGAAGCCTGCAAGCTCACCTGTGAGCATCTTGAGATCAGAATTGAGGTCTTACTCATCTTCCGCCAACCTCTACCCATCTTCGACCTGGCATAGTTGGTACTCAAACAGTTGTACGAAACTAAATGAAGAAATGCTAATATATTCATTCTGAGAAATTCTCAATTTCATTCCTCTAGCTGAACTTGATAAAGGCATGGTACTAATGATCATTTACTGAGACTGCAAGAGGGCGATTGAGATTTTGAGGAAATATTCTCAATTCATACCCTTAATTCTTATGAGACTATCTGCAAATACATATTGCAGACCACAGGAGGACCTAGCTAGCGAGGAATGGGTGGAAGGATCACTATCCATCCATTACAAGTAAAATTAATAAATATTTGAGCAAAACAAGAATGGGTGATATCACTTTCTCCATCTAATCCTCACTCCCATCATCCTCAGTCTGTAACATAAACTTCAAAGACCTTATATCACAGTATCCCCAAACCCTCCCAAATCTACTTTGCCAGCTTCACCTATTACTGCATTTCTCAACACGCTAAACAAATTTAACTATTTTCTGTTTTATCGAAGAGGATGAGTTATACATATCTTCTAACACAGACCAAACTCCATCATATCAAACATCAAAAGCATCTGTCAAGTTCTCTGATTGTACCTATTATTCCAACCAAACCACTGCTCTAATAATTGGACAATATATTTACTTAGAGCTCAGCTTAATAAAATTCTTCTTTATAAGATCTACAAAACTTGTGTTAAAAAACAAATGGAGTTGGTTAGATAGAATAAATATGAGTACTGAGACCAATTCCTGCCATCAAACATTGCCCAAACTCTTACTACAATTAACTAATGGCTGCAGCAGTGAGCAATAATCCTTACTCTAACCCAAAAACATCTTCACAGCATGTTAATATATTTAAACACTCAATTATACCTCTTTCACTTGATGTGAGAGAGGGTCACCAATAAAAATGTATTTCCACAAAAGAATTTTCTTTATTACTACTGTGTCCTTCATTAACTAAAATTATACTACTGACAACTATAATTTTCCAAATGCCTGATTATAGTTAAACAGATCAATGCATAATCAACAGTCAATAGATCATTAATCGGTATAGGTCATGGTTCTATTTAAAGACCCTATCTTTTAATTCATGGTGGAACCAAAACAGTCACCATTTGCTTTGAGAGAGAGAGAGAGAGAGAAAGAAACTACAATATTACTTACATTAGAGCCAAAAACAAACAAACAAAACAACCCCACTCATCTATACAAACATAACAAAATAAAATATGTACAAGATCAACATGAAAACTACAAGATGATTTCTTTCTAAATCAAAGAAGATGTAGATAAATGTACAGTCCATGTAAATGGACAGTTGGACTCAAGACTGTGAAGACGCAGTTTTTCCCAACTTCATCTACAGAGTCAAGGCAATCCCCTTTGAAATCACAGCACACTATCTTGTGGACAATGCTAGTTTTTAAATATTGTGTGATTCTACGGTTTATATGGAGAAGCACAAGGCCCAGAGCAGACAAAGCAATAGTCATCATAACTTGGGAGGCAGCTGAATGGATAAGTGAATCAGTGAATGGATAAATTGCAGAATATCCACATCATGAAATGTAATTAAGTGAAAAAAAGAAATGAGCTACAAAGCTACTTCTCTATGATTCCAAATACACGACATTCTGGAAAAGTCAAAACTATGGAGGCAGTAAAATGATCAGGGGTTGCCAGGGATTTGGAGAGGAAGGAGGGATGAATTTGTGAAACAAAGGGTGAAACTACTCTGTATGATACTTTAATGACAGACACATGTCATTATACATTTGTCAAAACAGATGGAACCCCAGAACAGGCAATACCAAGACTGAACTCAAAATATGAACTACAGATTTTAGTTAATGTGTCATGGGGCGCCTGGGTGGCTCAGTCAGTTAAGCGGTTAAGCATCTGCCTTCGGCTCAGGTCACGATCCCAGAATGGATCGAGCCCCACATCTGGCCCCTTGCTCAGCGGAAAGCCTGCTTCTCCCTCTCCCTCTGCCCGCTGCTTCCCCTACTTGTGCTCTCTGTCCAATAAATAAATAAAATCTTAAAATAATAATAATAATAATGTATCATTATCGGTCCATCAACTGCAACAAATGTACCTCATTAATACCAGACATGAATCATAGGGGAAAGTGGAAGAAAGAGAGAGAGAGAGTTGGGAACATTCTGTACTTTCTACTCAATTTTTCTGAAGTCCATTAATTAAAAAATACAATTTCCTATTGGCCTCACTCAACATACTAGGTATGTTAATCTGATTTAGACAAACAAGTAACCATGCTATTCTTCCAAACATCCATAAAACATCTGTCTTATTTATCTTGCTTGTGAATTCTCTTTTCCAATGGATGATGCTACTCTTCTGTGCTATTAAAGACTAGTTGTAGAACCATCATAGTAGGACTGGACCTGAGTGGATGCTAAATGTTGCGGGAGATTCTGATGAACAAGATATTTGTGTCTCCCCACAGACTGCCTTTACCAAGACATAAAAATAAGACATTATCAACCAGAGAAAGTGAACAACACCTTGAATGAGAGATCAAAATTTGGCCAACGAGAGGCAGACGGATATTGTGTGCCCACACGTGAGACCCTGAGAAAGACACGTTAACTGAATCACTCCAGCCAAGAATGCATACCTGCGTCTCAGTTAGAAGGAAACATCAGATAAACTCATTATGAGAAATGTTAGATTTTTTTTTAAAAAGGACATATTCTTTAAAAATGTAAATGTCTTAAGAAGGTAATGATACTACGAAAGGACTGGGCTATCTGACCCCACATAAAATCCATTTTCAAGCTTCTTCCCTACTGCTCCGCTTTACGAAATATCCAGCAGTGGGTATTTCCCCCTGCTTGAGTGTACACAGTATGCTTTAGTTTTTATTCCAACAATCAACAATAAACATAACTGCAGGAAAAGGGAAAACAAATTAATGTACCTCCCTGACCTGTAAGTTTCTTATGGACTTAAGTAAGACACAGACGAACAATTTCCAGAACATGATTCTATGGCCTCTTACACAGAAATAAAAACAAATACAGTTGACCCCTGAGCAATGCAGGGGGGGTGACAGGTACCGAAACCTCCTACCCATGCTGCCACTGTGGAAAATCATCTGAGTCTCCAAAAAGCTAACTATAAGAGCCTTCGGTTGACCAGAAGCCTTATTGATAACATAAAACTTGATTAACACACACTTTGTGTATGTATCATAGTATGTATTTATAATAAAGTTAGCTACAAAAAGTGTCGTTAAGAAAATTATTTTTAAAAACCTCACATTTACAATACTATACGTATACAAAAAAAATAAAAAATAAAATCTACAAATAAGTGGACCCATGCAGTTCAAGCCCCTGTTGTTCAAGGGTGAACTACGGTCCAAACCGCAGTAAGTATTTTTCGGTCAGCTCAGGTATCCACTGTTTATAAGCAGCATTACTACAGAGCATACCAAGTATGAGAGCAAGTACAGCTTCGATAATTCATTTATGCTACACCTAAGAAATTACCACCTTCATGTTCATCTCTCACACTCCATCTCTAGGAAGTATTAATAAAAATGAATTAAATCTGCTCTATACAAAATTTGATGACATACTTACAGTTTCACAAGTAAGACATCTGGTTTCATTTGTCAGTGTTCGCTGAAAAATCTCGTGAACCCACGTTGGGTCTGGTGTGTTGTTGTTGTTCTCATTGTCAATATTACCGTTAGGTAAACGGCCATTTTGTTTCTCCTGCTTTCTTTCTTCTTGTAAAATATCAGCAATTGTATTTAGCAGGTAATTTAAGAATTCATGGGCATCTTGCTGCATGTAGTTGTCAAAAAGTTCTAAAAATAAAAATATATTAGAAAATTACTTCAAAATTAATAACCTGATTAAAACTAGATGGAAAACAAATATCCAATATTCTATCAGAACTAAATACAAACGTCTGGTATTGTCAGTCATGTACAAGAAACAGATTATCTTTCACAAAAACATATGACTAAACTTGGAGAAAATACAGTTAAGACAAATGAGGATCTTCTTTTTAAAGCAACAATATTAAGTGATCCACGAGAATTGTGGGCCATGCATCCTAGGGATTCAGTCAGAGGTGAGGCCTGGAACCTGGAACTTTCCAAAGTTCCTCCAGGGGACTCGGATTGCAGTCAGGTATAGGAAACATCGGTATCACAAATGATCTATTCAATCCAGATAATCTCTATAAGTGAGATTTTGTAACCCTGTAACTATACAAATGAAAAAATATCACCGAAAACCAGTCACTAACATGAACTGCTTTATACCCAGCACTGGACATCACACCACTGAAACTGAAAGGTAAGGACTTCACAGGCAGTGTTGCAGGTGATCTTTTAACAACTCTGTGACTATGTTATTGTCATCTTCCAAATGAGGGAATGGGATCAGAGAGGGAAAGTCATGCGCCAGGAAGTGGCAGGCCCAGGACACAAAGCAGGCAGTCCCCAAGCAGCCCAGCTGCATACAAAGCAGCCTGCCCAGGGAGGCCCTGCCCCACAACTGGCACCTGTTGCTCAGCGATCACACACACTGAGAAGACCTGGCCAGCAATATTTTACCTTTAGATACTCAAGGCACATTTAATAAATTCCAAAGATATCACAGCTGACATTTTTCAAATAAAAGACAACAAATTAGGAACAAAACTTAGGCAAAGTCTAAGATAAAAAGAACAAAAAATTACATTTTAGAAGAGCTACAGTTATGACTGCATAAAATTAAGTTTCTGTGCATTAGAAAACACTGAAAAGGTTTAAAAAAAAAACCCATAAAAACTATTAACAGCTTCAACACATAAAGAGCTTATACAAAAGGAAATACCAAGTGTGGAAATCAACAATTTATAAAAACAGAAGTCAAAAAGTTAAAAAATGTGAGAAAATGTTCAATCTATGGTAATCAAAAAGGCCTTGATTTTCTGGTCTGGAAAACGGAATACCATCTTCTTTTGCAAAGTTACTGTACAAACAGAATGGGAACTAGTGAAAATGTGGATTTGGGAAGTACAGTCAAAACAAATAAAGACTCATTTCACTCTTGGTGTCAAAAAGACCTGTAAGAAGCCTCAGATGTAAGGTGCAGCTGCTCGAGCAAGACTGTCCGCATTCCTAGGATGGTTCGACCTTTCATTACATGTATGTCACAGGCAATTTATTAAACCTCCTTCTTGGAGTTCAAGTCAAACTCAATAATACTAATGCAGTTAGAGCCACTCCCCACTTCTCTTCTTTAAACTTGTCCTGAGGGATTTGATTAGCCTCCAACAAGCCCTTTATGTTTAAGAACAATGAAAGCCTTGAGTCCTGAGAGATACTGCATTAGCCTATGTGGCGTTAACATTTAACTGATGATAATTTGGTATTGTGTGTCCAGTGTTTTTTGCCCATGAGGGTCAGATCCAAGAGACTGTGACACCATTCCCCATCCCCTGTTGCCGCCAGAAGTCTGTGTGTCACTCCCGACACTGACACAGCTCACTGCAAAACCTCCCAGCTGTCTACTCTATCTTCCTGAGACAAACCAAGTCATGGTCAGAACCCTTAGATGGTTCCACCGCTGGACGGGTCTAGGCAAGGCTGGGGTAACTGAAGTCAATCACCTTTCACTTTGCCTCTCAGTGCAATGATGCCTCATCCCTGAAAATACTAGTCTACCTCCCAACCCCACTCTCCCATCCTCTATTACTCTGAGTCGTTTATTGTTCCTTATTTCCTTCCTCATCCTTGGGATTTTCTTCTTTCTCAACCCTTTCTGCTGTTCCCTCCAGAACAAGGTTCTGTTCTAAACTCCCCATCTTTTCAGCCTCTGGCATTTTTGAGCTCCCTGCAGGCACTTCTAAATCATTACACTTTGCTTTGCATATGAAAAACTCACCCTCAGTCAAAAAACCTGTTAGGTCTGGCCATACTACCCTGAACCTCCTTCTTTCTGTGGTCATCTGTCAACTTCCCCTCACCTCCTAAAGGCCTGATTCCTGGCCTCTTTGTCCATCCTGACTCCTTCACCAACCCTGACACTTTGAGTGTCTGGGCAGCTTCTAGAAGTGTACAGGACACCCTTAAAAGTCCCCTTTTTATCTCTCACTTACTCATCTATCACCAGGTCACAAAAGAACCACCCATGTCTGCTAAGAAGGAAATAGGCTAGAGTTGATTAGTCTTCAAGGAAAATACGAACAAATTGGAAAAGTCAGCGAGGAATCTAAAAGGAAGGATAATGGGAGAGCACCATAAAAATATTTTATAAAAACTCTAAGGGCCTAGTTAAAGTGAGATATGAACAATTTACTCTATATGCTGGCTCTCTGTATGCTGGCTCAATGCCACAGTCTAAAGTAGTCTCTTTCCCACGAAATCAAGTTTTTTGTAACCAAAGTTTTGTTTTTGTTTTTTTTTTTTAATATTTTATTTATTTATTTGACAGAGATCACAACTAGGCAGAGAAGCAGACAGAGAGGAGGAAGCAGGCTCCCTGAGGAGCAGAGAGCCCAATGTGGGGCTTGATCCCAGGACCCTGGGATCATGACCTGAGCCGAAGGCAGAGGCTTTAACCCACTGAGCCACCCAGGCATCCCCTAACCAAAATTTTAATGAATGTATTTTTGCCATGAATATTTAAAATAAACTATAAAATTAGAAAATAACTAAAAAGATATAAATTTTAAAACTTCTGGTTAAGAAAAAACAATAAACAATAAGAAGTCTCATTTTTTTTCTGTTAGAATTTATTTTAGCATCTATGCATGTTCTCAAAATAATTTATAAAGCAAAAATGTGCAAATACTTTTGCTTTTTCAAAACTTGAAACAACTTTTTTTAAATGTTGTTCTTTTAACATAGAACAAAGGACTTCACATGCACAGACATACCTCAACTGACTTGAGCACTCTGGAAATGAGATATAAAGTAAACCAGAAAATAATCTTAAAGCATTTTGTTGAAATATTTAAAATAATTTGCAGTCCATTTTTTTATAAACACATTATGTAAATGTTCCAGACTCTCGCTATGCCTGAGTCGTCAATACAGATTTAAAAACTTCAACCAGCACCACATAAACAGCAAAACAACATCAACTAAATGGCCACAGACAAGACCCATAAAATGGAGTACACTTAATTTCTAAAATCTTGGATTCCTTATGGTTTGCTTTCTTTTCTGCTAAGTAGCATGATGGGAAAGGTGGGCTTCAAAGTTGCTTTGGCAAATTAAACAAATTCACTCATTCACTCACTCAACTCATCAAATATTTAGTAAGCACCTACTACGTGCCAGGAACTAGATTACATGCTGGGAATACAATGGTGACCAAAAACAAATGGCTTCCCCTCATCATGGAACTAATGGGACAGTCTAATGGGACAAATTCATTATTAAATAAATGAATATGAAAGGTATAAATTATTGAAGTCCCAAATAGCTGCAAAATTAATGCAAAAAAAAGGGGGGGACTAAATCAACGTGTAAAAATGTTATGTGTTCTTCATAATTCAGAAATAGTTAGCTTTCATTAATACAAAAATCTTTTACGCTCTTTTGGAGAAACAGGATTAAGATGAACATGGAAATTATTCACTCACATCTATTTAACAGGTGTTATTTGTAATAATTTCCACACTTAAGGAAGACCAATCCTTAAATATATATTTTCACATATTTATATCAGTATCTCTCTGCATCACCTGAAGCATCGCTAAGCACATACAGGTTTCTTGAGAATAAGGATCTTTTCTGTCTCATTCACTGCTGTATCTCCAGCACCCAGGACAATGCCTGCCACATATTTGGATGTGCTTGGCATTGTATGAATGAACGAACGAACGAACTACCAAATGAATAAACTACCAAATGAACAACAGGGGCGGAAACAGCTACGACAACATGGGAAGAAATCTGGGCCCAAACAATAGCGTGAACTACCTGTGCTGTTAAGACCCAGTGAGTCAGAGCACACAGCTACACGTGCCAGCTGATGGGACTTTCAAGCCCCCCAGAAGTGATCCCAAGCCAAGTCACTGCTAGGTAGCACACAAGTAGCTCATCAGTCTGTGTTTTGAGTCTTGTAGAATGGTAGAGTGGCTATGGGAAGTTGGCAGTGTAGAATGGAGGGCTTTACTTCTTACCTAGGTTAGTGCAACAGCCTCCTGGCTGGCTTCCTGGGCTGTACTCATGTGACCCATGCCGGCTCATGCTACCACACCACCCAGCAGCCAGATCAAAACACATCACCCACCTGCTCAGCAAGCCTAACCGCTCACCATGGCTTTCAAATTAAAGCCCAAGTTCTAGGCCCTTGCCTTTTTGCTCTTACTCCACTCCAGCCACATAAATATTCTTGTCATCCTTCAAGCACTCAGGGCAACTGCAATTTTGATTCCATCCACTTGGAACGAGTTTGGCTCGTATTTTCCAATGGCTTCTCACTTCAACTCTCTGAACTAACATAACTGATCAACTCCCTTTCCACGTTTTTTTTTTTCATGGAGATAACACATTAAATTACATGACTATTGGTCCTCTCCACTAGTTCCTGGCCGTCAACAGAAGCTAAATAAATAATAGTTAATCAATTCAAACTTTCAGCTAGTTTCCCATCATTAGGGAGAACACATTTATGGAGCAAGTCTTATCACACTGTAAAAGTTCTATGCTATGATTAGGGAACATGAAATAAAATTTTGAAACCAAAAATCCATTACTGAAATTAAAACAGTTTCTTCCCAAGTAATATCGAAATGATTAGCTATATAAAGTATCAGTGGTTAACACAATATGAAGCTAATATCGACTGCAAGTACAAAACATGACGTGTTTATTTACAGCATACCATGGAAGAAAACTGGTTTAAGAACAACAATCCAACAGTGAAAGTTAGTGGAAATTCTGAAATGGACAATATTCATTTTCGCCAGAGATTTAAACAAAAACAAACAAACAAACAAACAAAAACCCCAGCAAACATAAGGTCAGAAGGAGAGTTAAGCATGGATAGTCCATTAAATGCTCTTTAACTTGTATACTCTCCTCTACAAAATTATCAGGAAAAAAATCAAAAGGCAAAACTGTACTTCATACAAATGCCAGCAACATCAAATAATAAACATGCTTTTTTATTAAATACTGTATCTGAGGTATAGAAAAATGAAACAAAACTATGAGAGGATAAGTTTGGAATATTCACTCTGGAATCAATTTCATCAAACAAAAGAAGTCCACTGTAAAATGCACTCTGCCTAAACATTTAAAAAATTTTCAGAAAATACTGAATTATTAAAAAAATAATAAACACTGCAAAAACATTCCAGCTTTGACAAGCAAACGTATAAAGCCACAGAAACACAACTTTCAAAACACAGTAACTTGAGCTCTGTGTGCAGCGTGACTTACTGTAAATTTAAAAAGCCACTGCTCACTTCAGGACCATAGGCATGTACGTCCACCCAAAGTCCCCTGCTGGAACCCTAACCCCCAATGTGCCGCTCTTTGGAAGTGGGGCCTGGGTAGGACTTTTAGGTTTTTAAGACTGGGATTAGTGTCCTTTTAGGAAGAGACATGAGCAAGTTTGCTTCTCTCTCTTCACCATGCAGGGCACAGCAAGAAGACAGCCGTGTGTAACCAAGAAGACAGCCCGCAGCAGACGCTGAAGCTGCCGGCATGTTACTCCGGAATGTCTCAGCCTCCAGAACTGCAAGAAACCCCAGGCTATGGTACTTTTGTTACAGCAGCCCAAACTAAGAGCACATACAATAGATTAAAGAATAGGGTCAAGGGACCTCGGTGGCTCAGTGGGTTAAAGCCTCTGCCTTCGGGATCAGGTTATGATGCCAGGGTCCTGGGATGAAGCCCTGCACCAGAGTCTCTGCTCAGTGGGGAGCCTGCTTCCTCCTCTCTCTCTGCCTGCGTCTCTGCCTACTTGTGATCTCTGTCAAATAAATAAATAAAATCTTAAAAAAAAAAAAAAAGAATAGGTTCAAGGGGCGCCTGGGTGCCTCAGCTGGTTAAGCATCCAACCCTTGATTTTGGCTCAGGTCGTGATCTCAGGGTCGAGAGACCAGGCTCTGCTTCTGAGCCCAGTGCCCAGCTCCACGCTCAGCAGGAATTCTACTTGAAATTCTCTTTCTCTGCCCCTTCCTGCCCTCAAATAAATCAATCTTAAAAAAATAATAAGGTCAAAAAAAATGCACTATTCACTGAAAAAGAAAATACTGTGTATTCTGTGTTTCATGTTTCTGATGCTGACCATTTCTAAAATACTAACAAAATCACTGAGAAAGATAGCATGTTCAAGTACCATGTACATCAATTTTCTACCAAGACAAAATCCCTGAAGTTTCATACCAATACAGACAAAATAACTTAAGGGACTTGAATCACTCAGCCAAACTCGAACAGAGCTGTATTTGGTGTTCTTAAAAACAGAAGATACTACACAGATTTCTAACTTAAGGAAATGTTTGGCTTTCATAGGGAAAACACAGAAAGATTTGTTTTTGTGAATGAATGATCAACTGCTTTGTATCTGTTTACAGAGGAAATGAACAAAATCTTTTAACAGGTGAATCAGATTCAGGAATAATAGCCTACTGCCATGTTATCTCAGTGTCTTCTTACACAGGAAACGGGATATGACCCAGGCTTATCTCAATTCATGGGATAATGAACAGTGTCCACGCAGTTAAGGACAGCATTATTCAATGGTGTGTTGGGTAACCAATCTTAAAGACGTCTCAAATATTATTTCTGTGGGCATCTTTTGGTAATAAATCAAACTAAAAATACCACTCAATTTTATTTCCAGAATGATTAAACTGGCTACATCAAACAAAACCCAGAATTCTACATGTGATTTAAATCCTGCTTGAGGGGCGCCTGGGTGGCTCAGTGGGTTAAAGCCTCTACCTTCGGCTCAGGTCGTGATCCCAGGGTTCTGGGATAGAGCCCCGCATTAGGCTCTCTGCTTGGCAGGGAGGCTGTGTCCTCCTCTCTCTGACTGCCTCTCCTGCCTACTTGTGATCTCTGTCAAATAAATACATAAAATCTTAAAAAACAAAAACAAAAACATAAAAACTGATGCAAATTTTTAAAAAAATAAATAAATAACTCCTACTTGAATTTTCTTAGGTAACATAACACAGCAGACAGAGTATGCGACTTAGATGGCAGAAACGTGTGAGACAAATCTAAAAGAAAAACACTGAAGAGAGAAACGAGAAGACAGGCTTAATCAGTAACTATTTTAAAAAGGGGGTCAGTGGAGTTAAAACCACCTACACCTACCCTAAGCCAAAAAGTTTCTGGAAAGCTTTTTAGCCTCTATTCTTTGCAGGGCTAAAGTGGGAGAGATCACATGCTCTCTAAATCAGAGTAGTGTAAAGATCCAATGGGTTAACAGACGTGAAACAGACATGAAGCAGACATGAAACAGACATGCTACTATAAAAACAACAGATAATGGGTGGAAGCCCCAACTTTATTCTCCATAGAACAGCCAAGCAGGCAAAAATAAATAAAAATAAAATAAAATAAAAAAATTATCATTTCTCATTTCCTGGCATACAGAATGTAATCTTTGTAGAACATACTTCCAACATTAATCATACCTCATATTAATTACTGTGTGATTACCTCCCTCACTGAACTAGCACTTCCTTCAAGACAGGAAGGTCAGCTTTGGTTTTTCCATGGCTAACGTACTTTCAGTCTTAGAAGATGCTCAGTCAGTGCCTGCTGAACTGTGGTGTGCTATTATTTACCCTTTCTGGTACGTAAGAATACGTTCAGAAGTAGAAGAATTACCATTTTCCTTCCGTAATCTTGTTATGAACTTCTTAGGAGGAATCTTCTTCAGAGTGGCTATGCTATGGAAGAGGTCTGCTAGGCAGGTAAGAAGGTTCTCCTTCTTCCTAGGTTGACTCTTGTATGCTAGAACTTTTTCCCGAAATGGACGACAAAAATAAAGTGCTTGAAGAACTGAATTACAGTAGCAGGTATTCCCAAACTAGAATAGGAAAAAAAAAAAAAACCTTGTTAAATATGGGGCAACACATTTTCAAGAGAATGAATTTCCATGTATAGTTAAGAAAACAGAGAGAAGATAGGGAATTTATGGTCCTCATAAATTACAAGGTATCTGAGAGTAGAAATAATTATTCTGTCTGCTAATCTGCCATTTGAACATTAAACGGATGCTCCAGGCATTGGTTTCAGGTTAAAACAGAAAGAAAATATATGCACTAAATTTGGCCTTCATGAAAACTAATTTTAAAACTATACAGTTTAAACAGTAAGAGTAATTAAAAATCTTAGACTTCTTTATAATTCTTTTTTCAATTCCCATTGTTACATTGTAGATATTAAGCATTTCATATATTATACATTTTAAAATATAACTATCAAAAATTCTTTTGAAAAGACACAAAAGTGAGGTTTTCTATCAGATTCTTAAGTGCCATCAAAAAATAAAAACAAAGGGTCCCTGAGTGGCTCAGTTGGTTAAGCGTCTGCCTCCAACTCAGTTCATGATCCCAGGGTTCTAGCATTGAGCCCTGCATCAGGCTTCCCTGCTCAGTGGGGAGTGTGCTCCTTCCTCTCCTCCTGACCCTCCCCGCAACTCTCCCCCACCACCCACCACTCATGTTTGCTCTCTCTCCAATGAATAAATTAAAAAAATCTAAAAAATATTAATAATAAAAAGCAAATAAAATGAGAACCTCTGAAATGTTAGATTAAAAATTTTCAAGGGCACCTGGGTGGCTCAGTCGGTTAAGTGTCTGCCTTCTGCTCAGGACATGATCCTGGGGCCCCACATTAGGCTCCCTGCCAAGCGGGGAGTCTGTTTCTCCCTCTGCTCCTACCATCCATCCCCCCACACTGTGTTCTCTCTCAAGTAAATGAATAAATAAAAATCTTAAAAACAACAACAACTTTTCAGTATGCTAGCACAACCACCACTGAAATGCTAAGATACCTGCACATCACTCTTGATATATTACAAACAGACTTCAGGTGCATTGAATCCTCCACATGAACCGACTTCTTACCAGCCGTGTGTAACTACAGCCTACTGAACTTTAACGTCCTCCTCTTTAATAATGGGGGGAAATAATCCTACCTTAGGAGACAATGACACACAATTTGATCAACATTCATTGTCTTCCTTTTTCCTTCCCACTAAGACACACTGGTTCCCAAAGCGAGCTGACAAAACACCCATACGTTGATTGATGAGGACATGGGGAGACTTTGAATGTGGAAGAAGAGGGAAGAGGACACTTCTCAAAGCACTACCAGGCAGGGAGGTCACATCCTCACTAACCTAAAAAGCCTAGGCAGAGGAGACTGTTTTAAGGGGCAGTGTCAAGGTGCCTGGGTGGCTCTGACGGTTAAGCACCGGACTCTTGGTTTCTGCTCAGGAGCTGATCTCATCATGGTATCAGGCTGTGGGATCGAGCCCCAATTCAGGTTCTGTGCCCAGCGGAGAATCTGCTGGAGATTCTCTCTCCCACTGACCTACCCAACCCCAACTTGCACACACACTTTCTCTCTAAAAATAAGTATTTTTTTTTAAGGGTAATGTCAAACACATCCACAGACATGTACATTTACTTATATTTAAAAACCAGGAAAGATAAATTAAAAACTAATAAAAATGGTTATAGAGAAAGAGGAAGAGTAGAGAAGAATCAAAGTACCTTTTTAAAAATATTTACTTTGCACCAATCTTTTTTTAAACTAAATTAAATCGAAAATATCTCAGAGGAAAAAAAGAAATTCCTAAAGCTGAAAGGAAACATAGATCAGTGACACCTAAATGTTTATCCAGTCCGTGGGAGAACTACACAAAAAATTAGTTCGAGCAACTTTAAAACATGGAGTTTTTACTATCCATGCGTATTGAAATAGTCTAAGAATAAAAAGAAGAAATCTTTCTTTTAACAATTTCTTTTTTTAAGATTTTATTTTATTTATTTGGCAGAGATCGCAAATAGACAGAGAGGCAGGCAGAAGGGGAGGGGAAAGTCTCCCCACTGAGCGGAGAGCCCAATGCAGGGCTTGATACCAGGACCCTGAGATCATAACCTGAGCCAAAGGCAGAGGCTTAAACCCACTAAGCCACACAGATGCCCCTTAAATTG
Organism: Mustela nivalis; assembly: GCF_964662115.1. Taxonomy (NCBI): domain Eukaryota; kingdom Metazoa; phylum Chordata; class Mammalia; order Carnivora; family Mustelidae; genus Mustela; species Mustela nivalis. The sequence goes on along the minus strand of NW_028134149.1, from coordinate 37,711 downwards.
GAATTTAAAGTATTAGTATAAACTCGTGTTTGTGTATGTGTGTGTGTGTTTGTGTGTGTGTGTGTTTTCAACTTCTATCCACTGAAAGGCCTAGCAGCAACAAGTTTCCCTGGCACACAGATTGTAGTCTTTAAGAACCTTTTTCCCACAAAATGGAACTAGGATGTCTTACAGATATGGCTACACTAGGTCTGGGACAAGAAATATACAAATGTAGATCAGCCTGGAATATATTTTGTACCGATTCAAGAGCCAAATTTCATTCAAAAGAAATACTGCAATTGATAAAAAGCACATTAATCATATAAATATTTATGAACTAATAATGATATTTTATAAAACCTTTCATTAGACTCCATGGATGCTGTAAACTCATATATAAAAGGAGAACATCAAAGTTTTATCTTGTTCCCTCCCTCCCCCCAGCCGCGAGAGCTAGCACATGAGCACGGGGGTAGAGAGTAGGGGCAGAGGGAGAGAGAGAATCCCAAGCAGGCTCCACACCCAGCATGGAGCCAGGCAAGGGGCTTGATCACAGGATCCTGAGATCATGACCTGAGCCAAAATCTAGAGTTGAATGCTTAATTGACTGAGCCACCCAGGTGCCCCTTATCTTGTCTTTTTTATTTGAGAAAGAGAGCATGAGAAGGGGGAGGGTCAGAGGGAGAAGCAGACTCCCCACTGAGCAGGGAGCCTGATGGGGGACTAGATCCTGGGACTCCAGAATCACGACCTGGGCCGAAGGCAGTCGCTTAACCAACTGAGCCACCCAGATGCCCCTTATCTTGTCTTTCTTGTAAGAACTATAATTCACAGGGAAATAACGAGTTGATGAAGAAGGTCCAGCTTATAGAATAAATCCAGCTAATAAATTAAGAAGAAATGACTACAAATAATGGAGTAGGAAATAATTATCAATGGATACCAAAAGCGTTAGTGGCTGATGGGAACTTGAAAAACTATCTGAAGCCCCAGTGCACTACAAATTAAAAATGAACAGCCAGGACGCCTGGGTGGCTCAGTGGGTTAAATCACTGCCTTTGGCTCAGGTCATGATCTCGGGGTCCTGGGATCGAGTCCCATATCAGGCTCTCTGCTCAGCAGGGAGCCTGCTTCCTCCTCTCTCTCTCTCTCTCTCTGCCTGCCTCTCTGCCTACTTGTGGTCTCTGTCTGTCAAATAAAATAAATAAAATCTTTAAAAAAAAATAAAAATAAAAATGAACAGCCAAACCTTTGTCTCTTGCAGAAATATGTAGCAACTCTTAGGAAGAATTCCTGTCTTAAAAAACAAAAGTACTACATTTTTTTAAACTACTAAATTTCAATCACATGTCTAGACCTATCTACCAATTTACAAGATATTTAAGGAACAGAGAAATGAGTTAAACAAGACCACAAAAAAAAAAAAAAAAAAAGAACAGAACATGAGGCCCAATGAGAATATATGATTTTTACATTCCTATTGCTGGTCAGAGCCAAGAAGTGGTTTCCATAAAAACAAGTGCTTTGAAGGCTTTCTAGGTAAATGCTAAAAGAAGTAGATGAAAAGGAGATGATGCATTGGTACTACTGATAAATGTAACTCTGGATATACTTTAATAAAGCCTATCCGGGGGCTAAGTACACCTGCAGTAGAATCTACAGTATTACTGAGATTAATTTACCGATTATTCAGTATTAATTAGTCTGAAAAATACCAGTATTTGTATCACAGTCTAATGAAGCTAATGACCAACAAACTACGCCTCTGCCATCGGAGAGAAGATTCACTCTCCATCACTGGACACTTCTGTTAAAGAATAAGCAACAGGGATTTGAATGACTTCCACAGAGCAGGTAAAAGCAAAAGACAGCGTTTCACAGTATATTAGAAAAATTTATAATAAAGGCTGACCATATTATAAAAAAGAAGCAAATGGAATGATAAGCTACGGAACCAGAGAGAGTCTATTCTTTTGTACAGAATGCTGGGAGGTAGACTCCTGCTCATCTTCTGAACATAAGGCAATGAGTAACATTATAATCAGTTCTCTGGGGTCTTCTCTTATGGTCTTGCACTGATCTTCATCAATCCCATTAAAGAAAAATCAAAGCTTGAAACTACTACAATTTCTCCAGAACAAGCAGTAACTTTCGATCTTATTCATAACTCTGAAAATTTGTCTTCAGCTTCCCTGACAGTAACTTTCCTCCAAGTTCCTAAAACCTAAAAATGTATCTCTCTAGTGTGTAGCTTTCATGCAAAAGATTGTCTGCGATGATTTCCCCCACACTCCTGTTTCTGAATGCTCAATTTCCACAAAAGACATTGCTTTAAGGGTTGAAACCTACCCTATGTCTTCTCAGCTTGTTTTGAAGATCAAAGGTATAACCAGGTTCAAAATAAAGGGAAGCAAATTTTTAAAAGCCACCACTCTCCTCAAGGTCTGAGCATTGACTTTTTCAGTTGCTTACTGGACACAATGACATCCTCTACTGCCTTTTGCTCCTGGTTTTAAGATAAATGCCCCCTCCACAAATCTTTATCATAGCCCCATCACTAAGATTATCTTGAACACACATCCCTAATAAATACAAATAAAAATTATATGGTTCATCATATACATGAAAATACACTTTTATAAAATGTAAATTTATATACATAAAAATATACATTACATACAGTCAGCCTTTCAACAGTACAGGAGTTAAGGGTGTTAACCCCTCACATAGCCAAAAATCTGTGTGTAACTTTCACCTTCCCAAAAACTTCACTAATAACAGACTACTGCTTACCAGAAGCCTCACCTATAACAATTAATTAACACACATTTTGTATGTTATGTGTATTATATATAATAAAGTAAGCTAGAGAAAAGAAAATGCTATCAAGAAAATCATAAAAGAAAATACAATACTATACTGTGTACCAAAAAAAAAGCAAACCGCACATAGATGGACCTAGACAGCTCAAACCTGTGTTGTTCAACAGTCAACTGTGTAACAAATGTGACTGACACAAAGTAAATATGTAAAATTTTTCTTATTTACATTAATTTTGTTTTCACTAAAAATTATTAATATTTAAGTGACAGCAATGAAACAAAGTACACCTTGTGATAAACTGTGGGCTACAGATTTTAATATTCGATTGCAGGTCTGAGTTTACGTTCAGTTATTTCTGAATGTGGCTTTAATGGCAATCAAAGATAGATACACAGATGCATAGACAGGTCCAAGGGGGAAAGTTTCCTTTATGGCCTTACTGTATTTTTGAAATTAAATTCTCCATCCTATCTACCAAATTTGTTTGAATTCACTGGAGTGATCATCGGCCTTGAAAGCAGCACCACTCAGCATCGAAGCAAACAGGCTCTGAAAGCAAACTGTCTAGGTCCAAGTATGCTTCTGCTCTCTGACCTCTGGAAACTGCCATGCCACTCCGCTTATCCGCGTCCTCGGCTGTAAACGGGGTTTGTAACACAAGGCCCACCTTCTAAAATCTTGAAAAGAACTAAACTAATAATCCACCTGAAGCACTAACAACAGTTCCCTGGCCTTCATCACGGCACTGTTATTTTTGAAACTATCTTTTTAAGTCATTTGACCATTTTGAAAAATTAGATTAACAGAAATTAAATCGTATCATCTCTAAATCTACCTTGAAATTGTACTAGTTTATAAACATATAAATGAATAAGAGACAGTTACACTGTCAACTCTTTAGTGCTATGGAACCTGAAGTGACATAGGACCACTTCACACATGGATAGAGTGTGGATACTAGTATCAAACATTTAATAAGAATTAATAAGGCTGGGGCCCCTGGGTGGCTCAGTCAATTGAGCATCTGACTATTGATTTCAGTTCGAGTCATGATCTCAAGAGTCCCGGGATGGAGTTCCACATCCGACGCCACCCTCCGGACTACACCCTCCGCGGGCTCCACACTCAGGGGGAAGTCCCTCTACCTCTGCCACCCCCCACCCACCTCTCTCCAGCCCCGGTTGGGTGCACACACTCTCTCTCCATAAAATGAATAAAAGAATCTTTAAAAACAAGAATTAGTAAGGCTTCGCTCTCATTTTTAGATAAAAATAAACATTAGTGATTCTGTAGTTCTTTCCACAGCCCAATCGCTCATCTTACGTATATCATTTGGAGACTACTGGTGTTTACCACCATTATGTTAACAGTATCGCCTAAAAAGAAAAGTTTTAAAACGTTTAAATGCTCCACTGTCCCCCGTGCTGGAGGCTGGTGACGATGATGCCTATCCTCTTCTAAGGATATGAACATCCCCTTCTAAGGAAAGACCCTCTTGCCCTACTACAGTTTGTTTAGGTGGCCCTGTTTTTGAACACTGTACCAACATGCCCCTACTCACCAGTCTCACCACAGCCAAGTGTACCAGATCTAAAAGTGTCCTTCCGTGTGCTAGTGGAAATGCATTCCTCACCACATACCCCTGAACTCCGCTGCCCCACCCTTTCTTACAGAAAATAACTTCTCTACATAAATTCTGCAAGGTTGTCAATCACAAACCCTTTCACAGACCCTGCCACAGGGCTGGACACTTGATCCAATCTCAGCAGAGGACTTGGGACACAGCTGTTCTCTCGGATCTAATGTAAACATTCTCTGGGATCTCTGATAATCTAACCCTCAAGTAGCCTATGGCCATCGGGTGGAGAGAAACAAAATGACAATCAATCAATTCAAACAAAAACAGAACCAAGACATTTGCGTAATCAACTTTATTCTTGAGGATGTCCTTTTATAACCCGCAAATGGAAAGAAAGTTTCATTTTTATTTGTCACTGTTCTTCACAATGCTCCTGTCCCCTGAACCAATTCGAACCAATGACCACTAGCCATTCAGGTGTAAAAAGCCTTTTGTAAGATGGTCTAGGAACTCAACTGTTATTTCGTAACAAAAATCTTAGGGAAAAACACCATCCACTATAAACTCACAAATAGATTTGCTGACGCGACATGTCTGTTGGCTCCTACTGTATTAGAAAATTAATATAGAACCATATCATAAAACAATGAGAAAAGACTATTTAAAAAGGTAGACTGTACAAAAGTAGGAAAGAGATACTGCTAACTGAAATCACCCCTTTTCTATCTACATACAAAAAGAAGTACTCACTAGCTAAAAGATATAAGGGGAAAAAGGCTATCTGGTTCATTGGATCAAAAGAATTCATTTTCAAAGAAGTTAGCTGACCCTATAAAGGTGACATTTAAGCAGGATATTCTGCTGCAACAGAAAGCTTTCAAAAGGCTACCGGGCCTACTCAAGATAGTTTCTGAACCCCCACTCCACAGTAGTATTCCTCCTGCTTTCTAATAACATCAGAAATATTAAAGCATTCACAAGAATTAAACCAACAGGAAATCCCCACTCAATGTATTACGTAAAGTACAGTGACAGACATCAGAATAGTAAGAAAGAACTGCCATCAAAGCGATCCTTTGTGAAAATATTCTTCCAAAAAAAGATCACTGCAACTGAAAGTAATGGAAAATAGGTTATACTAACAATATGAAAAGTAACCCCTATGTTGAATTTTCTGCCAGTTAATTAAACTGTGGTTATTTTTCTTCTGTCCATTAAAAAAAAAAAAAAGTCTGATTTTCTAAGTGCCCCAATACATGTACTATTTGCCAAAGGCAAGTGGTAGTGAATGATTGTGCCACTCACAAAAAGTCACAAAAAAAGCCAGTCACAAAAAGCCAAGCACAAAAAGGCTCCAAACAGGCAGTTCTGATAGAAACCCTTCTCGATGTAAGCTTTTTGTTAGAAGCAATTAAAATAAACCTTGAAAATGCATACTTAGCTAAGAGCATACTGATAAAAGAAAGAAAATACATGTGTGCTTCATTTTAACAAAATTCAATTATTGGAAAAGATAAATCAGAGTTCTTAAAGCAGTTACATTCCAGTGTTGTTTCAACACTAACTACCTTGTAGACAGGTACAGCAAGGGAAAAAAAATGTCACAACCTTACGTCTGAATTAAATAAGCTACCCTCTCCTACCCTCCCCCCACAAAGCTCCACCCTTCATTTTTAAGGGACTCCTACAGTGTGATTAACTCCAAAAATTTCTTAAAAAGGAAGAAGGCGTGGGGGGCGGGGGGGGACAGAGAAAGAGTGATGATATTTTAAGAGCTGCAAACAGGACATATACAATAAAGTTAACAGTATAGAAGACAGTCCGAAGGTAGCCTGAAAGTTTAAATCACAGAGTTAAACACTATACTAGTTCTGCTGCATCTACTCTGACCACCAATTAATTTCTCAGTATAATTCAGGTGTTCATCAATCTTTCATAGTTGGAGCGCTGGCTACCTCAGAGATCCCAATTTTTCATAATAACTAGGCACAGAGATCAGAAACTACATTTCTACCCATTAGATGAGTCTCTGGAAGGGATAAAAGACAAAGCTTCCTCTAAAGATCTCTTACTAACTCCACTCCCTCCTGCTTCTCTTAGGTGTTACTCAGTATCAGTTAGTCAGTTTCAGGGAGAAGCACAAATACCACCCTCTTAATTTGCATTGATTGATCCATGGAGAATAATAAAAATAAAACCTTCTTAGAAATCCTTTTTTTTTTTTTTACACAGCTGACACAGAGCAATATATCAGAGAAAAAACAGCATAACAAAAAAATAGACTAATTTCAGAACTCATTTTATAATATATTTTCTCAAGGATGTTGTTTTAGTTGTTCTGAGTCTATCTACAGAAAAAGTTACAGTCAGACACAAAACGGAGAGACTGAAATATTTAAACTGGAGAGGATTAAAGGTAAAACAGCCTTCAATATATAAAACATTCCTCTGCTGAAGAAAATGGGTCCTTCTGAGACACAATTCTAGACACACATCAACGTAAGAACGTGAACCGAATCCGGGTGGGAGCCGTAGGGAAGGAGTTCATGGGAGTGGAGCAGCTAGGGTGCTGCCCTTGCCAGAATTGCCAGAATGTACACCAGGCTTCCAATCACCAGACACCTCTGCTCGTAAGCACGGATGCTTCAGACGTGAGAAGAGGCCCAGATCGTGTTAAAGCAGGGAAATTAAATAGTCAACTCCCCACCTTCCCCACAAAACCCCAATAATATGACAGTAAAAGAAGATATTAAGCAAAAACTCAAAAGGCCAAGAAAAAGGGGGAAGGGTCGAGCTTCCCCTAAAAACACGGGCTGGTCAGAAGTCTTTTAAAAGGACCATTTAGACCCCTAGATGACACTTACCCTTTCTTTCAACTGCAGGTTTAGTCTCCACAGAAGCTGCACAGAAGAATCCGGTTGAAAAGCCCTTAAGGACAGCAGAGGACAGCAGTGAGGCACCAAACAGAAAACAGAGGGCTCAACAAAACCCTGAACTAAGCTACCTCTGACAGAAACTGAAAGTCCCTCAGCACCAAGTAAGAGTCCCAGAGGAAATGCTCCAGCCATTGGAATGGGAGGTGGGGGGATGCAGCCATTTCTAACACCTGCCTGCCAAGGGTCACCCTAGAGGAAACCACAGCAGACAAGCTCCACCCATAGTACTCCAAGTCCCAATCAGCTTTTCAGAGTCTCACTTGTATGTGTGAATGAAATTTAAGGAAAGTTTCCATTAGAAAAGACGGAGTTTAAAACAGTGGGGGGGGGGGGTGCTCAAAAAATCCAGTAAGCATAAGAAAACCTCACCAACAAAAATTATAAATAATATCTTGGGGAAAAAACCAGGATATTGCCTCCTTCTTCTATACTCGCCTCGTGCTCTTCCCTACGCAGATCCTCTACACCACCTACTACGAGTCCATCGCCAAGTGGGGCCCCTTCTTCGGCTACTACTTCTTCAACGTCCTCCTGGTGATGCTGCAGCTGCTGCACGTGTTCTGGTCGTGCCTCATCCTCCACATGATCTACAGCTTCGTGAAGAAAGGCCAGATGGAGAAGGACGTGCGCAGCGACGTGGAGGAGTCCGATTCGAGCGACGGGGAGGCGGTCCCCGAGCACCTGCCGCTGAAGAACGGCGCGGCTGCCAGGCCTGGGGCGGCCCAACCGACGGCCCTCAGAGCCGGACAGCTGGGCGGCTGGCCAACGGGCACACGCCGGCCACATAGCTCGCAGAGGCCCGGCCTTCAGGGCTGCCCCCAGTACCCCATAGCTGAGATTTGGCTGGGGGCGGCTGGACTGGTGGCCCTGGGGCCAGCTCTGGAGACTGGGATGGCCCTCCCCCGGGGGGAGGGGAGAGGGCTAATGATCTGTCTCCAGCCCCTTCCTTCTGCCTGCCCTGCCCTGCCCTTGGGCAACTGGACAGAGCCGGGGAAGGTGGGCAGCAGCGGAGGGCCCAGCTCCAGGCTGAAAGGGGCCCAATAAAACATGAATGGAAAAAAAAAAAGATAAAAAAATTAAGATAACACTCTACGAAATAAAAAGTGCAATGAACTGGACCAAAAAGGGCAATAGTCCAAAATGTAGAATAATATCAGATGATGAAAAAATGGAAGAAAAAGGAGGGAAAACAGAGAATCAATCTGCATTTCAATATGCAACTAAGACTATATGAAAAAAGAACAAAGAGATTACACTGATTGGAAGCAATTATCCAAATACTGGTATCAGAAATATTCTAGAACTGAGGAAAATGAAACATGTCTACATGGGTTGATAAACAGCCACCAACAGCAGGAGACACGAAGGACCATATCATGGGGCCTTGGGGTCTAAATGGTCCACAACAACAGCGGGAGGCACGAAGACGCATCAGGAAATTTCAGAACACTGGCTATCCATTCACATTCTGAAAGGAAAGCCTCCCAGAACATCTTTGTAAGGGGCAAAAGCCACACGCAGAAGAGATGAAGAATCAGAAGGGCATCAGTCCTGCCGATGTCAACGGAAGCCAGAAGTCCACAGAGAAACCCCCTTACAATTCTAAAGGAAGGTTGTAACTTAGGATCTCCATCTAGTTTTGACAATAACCAAAACATTCTTAAATACACAAGATCTCAAAGTCACCTCCTGTGCACACTCCCTAAAGAAGCTACTACAGGGGGCGCCTGGGTGGCTCAGTGGGTTGGGGCCTCTGCCTTCGGCTTGGGTCATGATCCCAGGGTCCTGGGATCGAGCCCCACGTCGGGCTCTCCGCTCAGCAGGGAGCCTGATTCCTTTCCTCTCTCTCTGCCTGCTTCTCTGCCTACTTGTGATCTTCGTCTGTCAAATGAATAAATAAAATCTTTAAAAAAAAAAAATAGAAGAGGAAGAAGAAGAAGCTACTACAGAACACGTTCCACAAAGCAGGGAAAAACCCAAGCAGAAGAGGGGATCCAGGGAAGGAGAAAAGTGAAGGGCTGTCCGGGGTAACGGTAAAAGGACGCAGAGGCCACACGGCAGGATGACAGGGCTCCGGAGGGATGTTAACATTCTGGGGCTGACGCAGTGCAAACTGGTACTGAGGAATTCTTTTTGCATTTGTTAGTGCTGCTGAAGACTTGGAATAAATGAAAATTAAGGATGAAATCTAACGAAAATGAATAAATGAAAATTAAGGATGTGGAAAACTAAAGCAGTGGTGAATTCCACGCCAGAGCATGGGCAGGGACGGTGCTAGAAGAGGGCTAAGTCTCTGACCTACCGTACAGGACGTCAGTGAACGGGTCTGTTTGTTTTTAAGATTTATTTATTTGACAGAGAGACAGTGAGAAAGGGAACATAAGCAGGGAGAGTGGGAGAAGGAGAAACAGGCTTCCTGCCAAGCAGGGTGCCTGATTCGGGGCTCGATCCCAGGACACGGAGATCACAACCTGAGCCAAAGGCAGATGCTTAATGACCCAGGCGCCCCAATGGACTGATTCTAATAGCAGCATAGGCACGTGATCTAGAACACAGGGGTAGATTCCAGGGGAAATGGCCAGGCTCCTCTGGGGAGAGGGCACTGTGGAGTGGGGACTGCTGATTCTGTCACAAGCTTCACACCCACGAGAGGACTCCCAATGAAACACCCACACCACTTAAACTGCTTGCTTCAAATCACACAAGAAATCCACCTCACACATCACAATTACATACTAGTGTTTAGTAACACACAGGTGTGTTCAGTGGAACTTTCTTTGTCACCCGTATTACTCTCTCTCTCTATAGCGTAGAATACTCACCCTGGACCCACCTAATAGTACCCTACCACACAGATTTGTGGTGTGTGCTGAGGATTCAGAAAAGAGTTAAAAATTCTAAAAGAAAGTTCTTCCAAAGTTTTAATAATGCATAATTACTAGAATTACCTCCACAAGCCTGGGGAATGTACCCTTTACTTGTATTTTGCCCTTGAAGATCTATACTAGTTAAACACTGCCAGAAGTTGACAAATACTTTACAGACACAGGGAAGCATTTACAAAAGGTTATTATACCTGTACATTTGGACCACTTATATTTAGGCATTTAAAGGATTCTCAAAGAATCAAGAGATCATTTGGTGTAAGCCATACAAAATTTAAGTTATGAAAAATTCTGACACAAAATAGGAAAAATTTAAAAACCATTTTAAAACTCTTATGACCTTGGGCAACTTTGTTTCCCTTTCATTAAAAAGGGAATTTCAAATCAAGTTTCTTGGCCTTAAGCCTAGTGAGGCAAATAAACAATTTTCCTTTAATAAATGATGAGATGCATGCATTATTTTAAAAACTATTTCCAAAGGTACTGGTGAAGACTAAGTATCAACGGGTACTTACATTGACTAATCCAAAATAGTGCTCATTGACTGGAAACTGTTCTGGTCCAATCTCTTTCTCTAATGCGGAGGCATTGGCGCCCTTTAAAAAAACAAAAACAAAAGCAGAGATCTTAGTATCTGTAGTATTAAGTTTTCACAGTTATAGAGGCATTACAGAGAAATCCTTTAAAAACGATGTTCCCTTTGACTCCCTAACATTACTGGAAAATAAAGGATGACAGTGAAGAGTAAAGGATTTTAATAATATGACTAAAAAGTAGTTCGCAAGAACTTCCTCAGGAAACCAAAGCATGGATCAAGAAATTCTATTTGTAATGTGTTACTATTTTCTGGGTAATGCATTAAAGACCCTGCTGTACCATGTGCTCTAAGAGGAGAGCTGAAAACCAAATATGCAGATATGCAATAACCTAACGATTCTTTGAAGCGATATACCTGAAAATCCCCCCACGCATCCCAAACGACAAGAACGTTGTGTGAAATGGCACTGATGACTGTGCAACTGCCAACCATCCTACTACACAGCAGAGTCAGAATCATGGAACTAGATTTACATACAAAAGCACGACCATTTCTCAAAAAGATAACGTTAAAGAAAAAAATGAGACTAACACATGTATAAAAAATAGGAGATGGCAAATGGGCTGAAGAACAGACATGAAACATACTCGAGTGGGTGCTGAAAGAGGACTAGGACATGGCATTCAGGGTGAGGGATTAAAAAGGGAAAAAATAAAATGAAATGCAACCAAAAAAGGGCCCTGCGCCCAGACAACAATTGAGTGTCACAGTCTCAGGAATATGACTGACTCAACTCTGTGCACTGGGGTCCCTGAAAAAAAGCGGGGTAGGCCAGGGTAGGGTGTCCCTGTGTGGTGGCACATGCCACTGAGCGGACTCCAAACATAGCCGGAAGGGAATCGACAGCAATACTGAAAACCCAACTCTAGATACGGTTACTTGAAAACTCCCAAGAAAACATACCACCACCTACATAAAACTGATACGGTATGACTCACAAAATACCTGAACACCAGTTAGCAAAGTCACACACAAGACAACATACGCGCTATGCCTCCTCAGAGGCGCTGACTCGAGGTTAACGCTACCTCTGTGCCCAGAAGCCCATCCCTGTTGTTTCCTGACTGAGCTCCGCTCCTGGACTTGGGAAGCCCAACCTCTGTTAGACGACACATCCTCAACTTCCTGATTGCAAGTACTGATTACACAGACCTGGTGGACTGGTGGTCAAATTCTACCAAAACAAGACATTTCCTTTACCATGTTCCTGCCCTCCAGCACTTGTATATAAACACGACAGTGCTTTTATTTTTTTTTTTTTAATTTAGGACTTATTTTAGGCTTTCTGCAAAACCTTCATATAATCGCTAGTTTGCAGATACCATTTGTTTCTAATCTGGCCATCCACTGTTCCAGAACAACATCAAATTCAAATATTTCAGCAGCTACAAGATCTACTGAACAAATCTGTCTTGGTGCGAATGTTGGAAGCCCCTCTCCCCATCCCCGCCAGCACAAGTTATCAGGTCATAAAATTTCCTCAAATATGTTGAAAAATATCCATAAGCCCGGATGTTCACCACCTACTCTAAAAACTAATACTAGTTTATTCAAATAAGTATAACCCCTTCCCCACAAAACAGAAGGGCAGGGGAGAAGGCAGGGGAAGGAGGAAAAAGAAGAAAGGTTCTATTACCCAAAATACAACCTTATTGCATCTTTTTATGTGGAACAGTAAAATGCCAGTACATGTAACTCAGGAAAGCATTTCTGGCCCTTAGGATGAGCACAGTAACACATGAACATTGTCTCTCCGATGTAATGCCAATCACACACCGCAGACCGGGTATTCTAACCATGCCAGAGGATCCACTTATTCCCGCCCCTCCATCACAGATTTTCATGCCTGCTTAGAAAATCCTCCAGCTGTCCTGCATCCTCAAAGTAAGTCTCACTATGGATCAAGTTATTAGCTTCTCTGCACCTCGGTTTCCTTAACTACAAAAGGAAAATGTCACCAACTACTTCAGAGGATAGCTACAAGGAAAGGAATTTAAACCTCTATAAAAGCATCCAGCGGCGTCCCATAAATATTGGTTCCCTTCTTTGCCTTCCCTTCAAATTCAAGGTGGGGGAAGAAAGCTACTCTCATTAGCCAGTAATGTTAATAAATGTCTGCTCCATGCAACATAGAAGAAAACAAGTCAGAAGAAAAATGAGATAGCTTTAAAAATAATAATAATAATAAGGTATTATTAAAAAAATGGATTTCCTCACCCAGGCCAATTCCACCAAGCGGCTCAGAAGTACAGTCACTGTAGTCTCCAGAGGCTGACAATAAAGCAAAACCACAATCCAATCAGAGATCTGGGAAGAGGAGGCTAAGTGTGATAAAATGGAAACAGCCATACACCATAGCCATTGAACCTTTCTGGATTTATGAAGCTTCATTTGCAAAATAAAAGGGTCCATCTCCTCACTGATTTTCAAAAACCCCAGCCCCCAGGTTATCTGTTGGGTGCTCAAGTAAGCCTTTACCCAAATTAAGGTTTTCACAGCTAAGCCTGTTTAGAAAATTAAGACTAGGTAATTTCCAACTCAACATTCTACCATTAACAATCACTTTTACCAACATTTCTGAGAACATTTACTATACCAGCACAAAACTCCATGGAGGGCCAAGCCAACCAATAATACATGCCAAACAACACAGTTCAGAAGAGAAAGATCAGAGCGACAGATGGAATAGGGGGAGCAGATCCAAATGGAAAGTTCAAAGAGAGAATGGAATTCACTTTACGACAGTTCTAAATTAAAGGACAGCATAGTAACATATACCTTACCATGATAATGATGCTGTATAATGCAGATTCTGTGACTGTGCAGGATAGTCTTTGGGCATGAACTCAAGATCTTCTCTGCAGAAACAATCTACCTCTAGCTGAATGCTAACCCCAAATGCAAAGAGGAGACGAAGTAATTCGGTTTCTGATGACTGGTTTTCAACACTAGAGTTTGATATAGCTGGGGAGAAAGGGCCACCAAACCAAATGTTTGCTGTAGAATTTTTAGTATCTTCAAAAGGGTTCTCAATGTCATCCCTTGAGGATGTTGTTGAAGGTTGACAAACCCTATCGTGTCAAATAATGGTCAACCAGCAACCTCAAGGTTTAAACTGAACCTAGAACAAGTCAATATTCAATAATAATGGCTCCGAACAATTCTCCATCCTTACAACACTTGAGAAATATGATCCCACTACAATTAACAGTGGTTTATTGCTTCAGTGTTGCTTTCCCAGAATAAAGGAAAGAAATGTTGGCATGCTCAGATTAGAATTTATGCTCTAAAGCTTTCATAGGTATCAGGATTCTTCTTATTGTATGAGTACATGACACACAGAGAAGGAAGAAGACATTCTTTTCTGATTGTTGTCTCCATTTTTGTAACTTACAGAAAAGATTACTTTAGAGTCAGTACCTACTACTACAGAATTCATCATAAAGAAGCATGATGTTTCCATGACTCTCCTGATGAGATCAATGAGGTGGATGAATTTTAGTATTAAAAAATTAGTAATTTAAGGGTGCCTGGGTGGCACAGTGGGTTAAAAAGCCTCTGCCTTCGGCTCAGGTCGTGATCCCAGGGTCCTGGGATCGAGCCCGGCATCGGGCTCTCTGCTCCGCAGACAGCCTGCTTCCTCCACTCTCTCTCTCTGCCTGCTTCTCTGCCTGCTTGTGATCAATGTCTTTCATATAAATAAATAAAATTTAAAAAAAAATTAAAATAAAAATTAGTAATTTACTGAGCCAGTGAGAAAATGAGGAATCCACAGAGAACAAAAAACAAAATGATGAGTGAACCCTGCGAGACAGGCCAAATGCCAAAGAGAGATTTTACAGAGAGGGCATGTGTCAACACTAGTGACCTTTTTACTCTTTTCTGACAGCTGAATGAAAGACAGTGCAGGGAAACCTAAAACTTGGGATGACAGGAAGGCCAACAAAAGACTTGAGGGTGACACTAAGATTCTAAAAGGGCTGATCTTCATGTCAGGGGGAGCAAGAAATAATCCTGTACCACAAAAGGCAGCAAGGAAACATGCGTGACATGTGCTTGGCACTGGGGGTGGAAGATAGCTTCAAAAGTTCATAACCCCGGCCGCCCGGGCTCATTCATTCTGCGCCAGGCCTGCCAGACACCTGCGCTCTCCTTCAGCCGCTCGCGGTCGCCGCCGGCATGTCAGGCCCCGCCGCCGAGACCCCGTCCGCCATCCAGATCTTCCGGATCATGCAGCCGGATGATGCCAATGTGGCTGGCAACGTCCACGGTGGGACCATCCTGAAGATGATCGAGGAGGCAGGAGCCATCATCAGCACCCGGCACTGCAACAGCCAGAACGGTGAGCGCTGTGCGGCCGCCCTGGCCCGTGTCGAGCGCACCGACTTCCTGTCCCCCATGTGCATTGGCGAGGTGGCGCACGTCAGCGCGGAGATCACCTACACCTCCAAGCACTCCGTGGAGGTCCAGGTCCACGTGATGTCGGAAAACATCCTCACAGGTACTAAAAAGCTGACCAATAAGGCTACCCTGTGGTATGTGCCCCTGTCACTGAAGAACGTGGACAAGGTCCTGGAGGTGCCTCCAGTCGTGTACTCCCGGCAGGAGCAGGAGGAGGAGGGCCGGAAGCGGTATGAGGCCCACAAGCTGGCGCGCATGGAGACCAAGTGGAGGAACGGGGACATCGTCCAGCCTGTCCTGAACCCAGAGCCCAACACGGTCAGCTACAGCCAGTCCAGCCTGATTCACCTGCTGGGGCCTTCCGACTGCACCTTGCACGGCTTCGTGCACGGAGGTGTCACCATGAAGCTCATGGACGAGGTGGCCGGAATCGTGGCTGCACGTCATTGCAAGACCAACATAGTCACTGCCTCCGTGGACGCCATCAACTTCCACGACAAGATCAGAAAAGGCTGCGTCATCCCCATCTCTGGCCGCATGACCTTCACGGGCAACAAGTCCATGGAGATCGAGGTCCTGGTGGACGCCGACCCCGTGGTGGACAACTCGCAGAAGCGCTACCGGGCGGCCAGTGCCTTCTTCACCTACGTGTCCCTGAGCCAGGAGGGCAAGTCGCTGCCCGTGCCCCAGCTCGTGCCCGAGACCGAGGACGAGAAGAAGCGCTTTGAGGAAGGCAAAGGGCGGTACCTGCAGATGAAGGCAAAACGGCAGGGTCAACCAGAGCCCCAGCCCTAGGGGCCGCCCCACGCTGGGCCCGGAAGGGCCCCAGAGTCCAGTCATGTAGAATCCACCCCCTTGGCCAAAAACCCAACCCACACTGAGAGCCGGTGTCGTGTGAAGCATTCGTCTTGCAGTGTGAACCTGTGCCCTCTCCCGAAAACCTACACACCAAAGCTTTATTTCTATGACTCCGGTGTAAGCGCTCCCGTGTTGTCCCTGCCGCCGAGGCGTCCCTCGGGAAGACGCGCGCACACTACGGCGTGTGTAGAACCCAGCATCACTAATAAAGCTGCTTTTTGGCTGGAAAAAAAAAATTCATAACCCCAAGTTGACCCTCATGAAAGACTGTAACCCAAATCCACACAAGCTGTATGATCTTAAACCAAACCACTCAAGCAGATAGTGTAATTCAAAGAGACCCTGAGTTGATGGTGCCCTCTTCACCTGGCAACCAACAGAATTACAAGTTCACTCTGGGAGCTGAAGTTAATCCACCCCACAAAAAATTCCCACAAATAAAACTCCAAGAGATTTGAGTTCACAATCAAAACTCATACACATACACAAAACAAGAAAATAAAGCGCTATGAATAAAAGCCAGCAGAAAAACAGACAGCAGAATTAGACTCTCAAAATACTAAATACCAGAATATTTCAGACAGGATACAAAACAAATGCTTAATATGTGCCAAGAAATAACAATTGCTTGATTATAAGAACAGAGATGAGACTCAAGGCTGATGCAGGTTTTTTTTTTTTAAAGAACGGAATCAAACTTCTAAATATAGGGGCACCTGGGTGGCTCAGTGGGTTAAGGCCTCTGCCTTCAGCTCAGGTCATGATCTCAGGGTCTTGGGATGGAGCCCAGCATCAGGCTCTCTGCTCAGCAGGGGGCCTGCTTCCCTTCCTCTCTGCCTGCCTCTCTGCCAACTTGTGATCTCTGTCAGTCAAATAAATAAATAAATAAAATCCTTAAAAAAAATAAAAACTTCTAAATATAAAGGCTACAATAATTGAAACTAAAAACGCAATAGTAACTATAGAAGGCAGTAAAAAAACTGGAATTTGGGGAGAAGGACAGATGAACAGGCAGAGCACAGAGGATTTTTAGGGCACTGACAATATTCTGTATAATACTGTAATGATGACTAGGTCATTATACGTTTCTTTAGGCTGTATACCAAAAGTAAACAGTATCATAAACTTGGACTTGAGGTGATCACGATGTTTCAGTGCAGTTCATCAGTTATGTCAAAAAGTACCAGTCTGGCGGGGGACACTGATAATGACGGAGGCTACGCACACGTGGAGCAGAGCTTTACGGAAAATCCCTGTACTACCCCCCAAGAAGAGAAAGTCTTCATAAGATAATTAGTCGGAAAAGAGAAAAAACTCAACGGCTAGGCCTAAGAATCCAGGTTAATAGTAATTAATATTTTTTCTTTTTCTTAAATGGAGCCTGAAGTGGGGCTTGAACTCATGACCCTGAGATCAAGACCTGAACTGAGACTTAAGAGTTGGGACACCTAACTGACAAAGCCACCCAGGCTCCCTGGGTAGTATTTTTTAGTCAATATTCCTGTCAATATAATGCTAGAAATTCAAACTAACATTTTTATTAAAAACAGGAAATGTTGTTTTACAGAAAATATTTCATGGAAGAATGGGTTGGATCAGTTGGGGAGCTGCTGCAGCAAGACCATGGTACACTATTATGGCACTGACCTAGGAAAGGTACAGACTTGGGTCTCTCTGGTCCCGGCCTTCTCACTAACTAGCTGAAACAATTTGAGGCAAAATGCTTCTCTCTCTGGACCTTGGTTATCTCATAAGTAAGACCTCAAAATCTACAGTACCTCCCATCCCCATGTGTCTAGCAATGTGTGAATCTATTGGTTCTTCTGATCTCATTAAGACATTAAGGAAAAAAGTTTGGAGAGTCTATTAAAGACCAAACATCAAGTTCTGAAGAAAAGGTAGGATATATTATTACATCCCCAGAAACAGTCATCCAATCCAAGAATTTGCAGGTCGTGGAGTAAGTGTCTCCTTCGTCCTGCCTACTATGAATTCTTAGAAAGCTAAGCAATGTTTCTTTTTCATGCCGAAAAATAATCATCCAAGTAAAAGAAGAGTAAGTTCTATAAAGCTGCCTTTGATCTATCATTCTGAAGATACCACCTGCAAGAAGGAAAAAACAAAAGAACCCGGGGGGAGGCTGTTTCTGGTTAAATAATTTTTACATGGTCAATCACACCCTCTCTGACCACCGTCCACTCTGCCATTATGAGAAAGACACAAGACAACACATTATTACATTAGAGCAAGAAATTAAAAAACAGTAAATTGTAAAAAGATGAATATCTACTACCTAGAAAATATACTTATCAAGATTACTTCCTTTTTTTATACTAAACAGTTGCAGTGAACAATTAGTTCCCAGACAACTTTCTGTTTAAAACAAATATGATAAAATCCATTTTCCCACTCTTCTGTTTCAAATCATATCTTTGAATCCAGTGTTTATCATTCCGAGTGTAACACTGGAGGGTCACACCAGGTCAGTACCCAAAGGAGAACTGCCAAAACAGGCAGGAAAGGCTTCCCAAAGAGGAGACAATCAAGTGACCTTGGTAAAACTAGGAAAAATTCTAAAGGCACAGGAAGAGCCCATATGAGGATATGAACACAAAGAGACAAAGCGAATTTGAGCAGTGAAAGGATAAATCCAAAATAGAGATGATACAAGAAGCAAATATTTTAACCCAGAGAATGGAAAAGAACGGAAGGCTAAAAGCCCACACCTGTTCTCCTGGAAGATACTGTGTCCCTGAAACTGTATCAGCGACAACAAAAATCTGTATTAAAAAAAAATTTTTTTTCCACAGGCATCATAAAAATCATCTCAAAAGAGTCTTTCATAAAGGTGAAATTCACCAAGTATCTGAGTATCTACTTTCTCCCCAGTCCTGTGCAAAAAGTGGTAGAACATGACTGTCAAATTGTAATACCCATTTAGTGGACAGTGAAATCAGTGTCTCTACCATTTGGATCTACCATTTGCTTTTTCAGTAAAACAGAAGAAGTCATGGTATATCTCTTTATGAGTGAACAATGGTGTGTGAAACTTTTATTCCAATAATTAAGTACATGTATATTAGATCTAACTGTAAAACCTATTTCCACTGTGAGTTAATTTTTTTAATCTTTTTGAAGATTTTATTTATTTATTTGAGAAAGACAGAGAGCAGAAAGGAAGAGAGGGAGAAGCAGACTCCCTACTCAGCAGGGAGCCTAACGTGTGGCTCAATCCCAGGACCCTGGGATCATGATGGAAGCAGAAGGCAGATGCTTAACTGACTGAGCCACCCAGGCACCCCTCCCTTGTGAGTTTAAATAAAAGAAGTTTTGATATATACAGTGCTACCAAAGATTTAAAATGGTAAGAAAGAATCATGAAGTCATGATCCAATTGAGGAGTATACAGTGAATAAAAACTGGTTTTTCATGAAACCTGATCGAAAATGATTGCAAATAAATTTAAAGTTACAGAGGGGAAAACAAATGTCAAATTATGTTAGTATGCAGTATGTACTATAGGCTATCAGGACAGGAATGACTCTGGGAGCTGCAGAATTGCGAAAGGCTTCATAAACAGATGTAACTAAAAGAGCCAAGCCTTGAATTTTCCTTCAGAGGTACTTCGATTCTAGCTTTACAGGCTGGTGAAACAAGAGCCCAGAGAATATGAGTAGACCCTTAACCATTCCAAATGCTGGCTGTGCCATGGACTGAGTAATGGCCTGTAAGCAGGAGGCCTGCCTTCCTGGCCTAGTAGGAGCTAAGCACAGCATCACCGTCCAGAATCACTCTGCCTTGCTTTTCTCATCAGCAAGGTAAGAGAGACCGGATTTATGGCATCTACTCTGAATCTAAACTGTTATAATTCTAAGACAGCAGCAACATGGATTCACAATCACGGTGTGAACTTAAGGCAAAACAGTTCACACCCTTGTGCTCCAATTTCCAAATGTGGAAAACAGGGCAGACAAAACCCTTACTTATTATGGCCTGTTTCTAAAAAATGTATAGAATATTTAGAACAATGTCTGGCACAGTGGGCACTAAACCAATAGTTTCTTTACTCCTTCTTAGTCCCAACTTCAGATCAACCCCCCAAGAGACTGACATTGCCAAAATAACTGAGAAAGTATCTGGACACTCCACACTGGTGCACCATCATTCTAAGAATCTTGGTCTAGGACCTCTACAGTGGCCTCCTCTGGTTTTAACTCGGCCATCAAAGAGAAAACATGCTCCACAGAAAGTACATGGGCTTCTAAAGATTGGGCCAGGCCCAAGAGTGGCAAGGCCCCCTCGAAGCAGGTCACAGAGGGTGGCAAGTACTGTCTGAGAATCTGAGATCAGCACAAAGCAAAGCCAACCCTGGCAAGATATCACATGGTATAAATGGTGCACACAGAGAGGGTGGGATGGTCTCCAACACAAATGGAGAACTCAAAACACCTTCGTATCTCCGAACTACTATACAACCAATTATCAACCTCTGGAAATCAATCACACTCCCGAAGGGCTCTGGCCTCTGTTACCATCACAGGTCTTCTGAAAGCCCTCTTTGTAAGTCCCAGTTCCATGGAGAAGGAGAAGCCATATAAACTTTTTACCCAATGGTGCATATGTGCATGTTCACGTGTACCTCCAACTTCCCTCTATCTACCACAGCACCCCAAAAATCTTCAACCCAGCAGGGAAGACTTCTGGCAAGTTTTCAAAGTTTTCAAGAATATTGTTCTTTTCAGAAGAAATTAAAGCAGCTTACTCCCTTCGTCAGCAGCCGCCACAGGGGCATATACATGACATGTAAGTTACAGAGGTAACATTCTCCATTGAAGCAACTATGAAAAATTCAATTCTATGATTAATCACTGGCCAAATGACTGCAAATTTCAATTTACTCAGACCTGCACTTATATAATCCTTTCTACCTAACAATAATATATACAAAAACACACCATGTAAGAGACAGAAGCTAATCATGTTACATATCTGAATCATTATAATTCAATGATAAATGACCAAACCAAAAACATCAGACAGGTAATTTTCACCTCCAGAAGTTCACATATCCATTAGAACCTCAATATTCCTATTAGATGTTAAAAGCTATGATCTCTGTATTACTTGATCTAACATCTTCAGTGAAATGATTAGCTATATATTTCACAAATATATGTGTTATTTGTAGAGAATATTGATATGTAGAGAATAAAATAAGACTCAGATTCACCTTTAAATCAGTCAAAGAATGAGAAAGTAATAACACTGACTTGGTGCCAAAAACAACAACAACAAAAATCCACATCTTTAATCTCTTAAGTGTTCACGAGACAATGAGTTACTGAAAACGCTCTCATTAATTCACCTCTGTCAGAAAGTTATGATGGTGACACTGGGATTAGCACAAATTACTCTGCCAAGCCTCCAGTCAGCTTAACAAGAACATCAAAAAGAAAATTCTCCAATATGACCAAGCTTCATATAATGGCATGCTTAATTTGAGTGAGTACACTGAATTTTACAAATCCTTTTTATATCAATACCAAAAACCGTTCCTGAAAAAATTATACAACACTCTCATGTACAGATACACATTTAAAACATAACCATACCTGAACTCCCTTAATGTTACCTTACTTATGACAAAAAAGGTTAAGATTTGGTTTTTACAGCCTCTCTGTGGAGATTCACCTACTCTGGTCAAACAAATAACAAGAAATGTGACATTACTTTAAGCTCTACCATATTCTTTTTATCATTTTTCTATTCTATTTTACCAAATAATAGAACAGAATATTTTGCTCTATAAAAAATAAGGAACCCTGAACTGGTACTAGGCCAAGTTTGGACATGTGACTAGGATAACTGGTTGTATGATAACACTCAATCAGAAAGCACATGTTCAGTTACTTTCCACTTACAAAAATGTGAACACTTCCATTTTTACAAATAATGACCTATTTGTAAAGCCTGTCACATTTCTGTGACAAAAATCACTATATAGAGACAAGGTATTATTAAATTGAAGGAAAATAAAAATTATTTCCTGAGTTACTGTTACTACAACAGAGTTCATACTCCAGATTCTAGGCTAAATGTACTCCTGCTCACTCTAATAAAAAGTTAAAATGTCATCAAACTTAAATAGTTTTGTCAAACACAGACAGGAACTAACTGCAGCTGCCACCACAGCATGTCCAAAATATAACCACGGGTGAAGTGACGTCACAGAAAATTGAAGCTCCAGGGATCAATACCTCTACAAAATCATGGAAACCCATGAGAATCAACTATTTCAGAGCATTTGCACCAACCAGGGGTGTGGCTGCTGAAGACAGAGGATACTCAACCCAGGTCAGAGAGTAGAGTGCATGAACCAGCAAACAGCCCCTGTCCCTCTGACTCACAGCCCAGGCAGGCATAGGGCCCATGTGCCTCGAGTGCTGGCTGATGCCAAGGTGGGCAATGGGGACCTTGCCCTGCTAACATTAGGGTTATGTATCTTATCATACTGGAGGCAGCCTAGGGAAACAACAGAGACACCTGCATTTGTTTCCACCCTCCTGGGCTGCATGAACTTCCCTTTCTGGATTTTTTGGGTGGTGGGAGGGAAGACCTAGACATTTCAGTAAATCTCTGCCAGGTCACAAGCTGACCAAGTATAACATAAAAGAAACTGCAATAACCACACAAAGCAAAGAATACAGGTTTTGCAAAGTCATTTTGGAAAAGTCACCACACAAAGAGATGACAGCAACCCTCAACAGCAATCACTGAGAAAGGGGAGAATCTGATTCCCAAGTCTCCACACCATAATATTCAAATGGTCCAGTTCTCAACCAAAAGGTATAAAACAGGATGCCTGGGTGGCTCAGTCATTAAGCATCTGCCTTCGGCCCTGGGATCCAGTCCCATATCAGGCTCTCTGCTCCAAGGGAAGCCTGCTTTCCCCTCTCCCACTCACCCTTCTTGTGTTCCCTCTCTCACTATGTCTCTCTCAGCCAAATAAATAAATAAAAATCTGTTTTAAAAAGTCACAAAGCATACAAAGAAAAAGGAAACCATAGCACTTTGAGAGGAGAAAAAGAATTTGATAAAAGCTATCCCTGAGGAATGCTAGATGTTAAGAATTATTAAGGTATTAAATCAATGGTCTTAAATATGCCCAAAGAACTAATAAAGGATATCAAGAGAACACTGTATGAATAAAGAAATTAAAATTAACCAGGCTGAAGAGTCAATGAAAAAAGAATACAGAAAAATCAATGGAGGGCCCTATGGGATACCATCAAACATATCAACATGTACATCAGGAGAATCCCCAAAGACAACAGGGATGGGGGAAAAGAAGCATTGTGTATGTATCATAGTAACCTTATACCTGTAGAGGCCTAGACATTGATCTTAGTAGACAATGACTTATATCAGGCATTACAGATATGTTCCAAGAACATACAAAATCATTCCTAAAGGAAATTCCTAAAGGAAAACATATAAATGATGTCTCACCAAAGAAAAATGTCAATAAAGAAATATAAGTTATAGTAAAGAACCTAATAGAAATCCTGGAATTTAAAAGTATAATAAATGAAATGAATTCACAACACATTTGAACAGGCAGAAGAAAGAATCCATGAACTCGAAGATATGTCAATAGAGATTACCAAGTCTCAGGAACAAAAAGAAAAATAATGAGGATTAAAAAAAAAAGGATACACTCTCAAGGACCTCTGAGATACTAACAAGAGTATTAATATATGGAGAATTGGAATCCCACAAAAATGGCATATGTCATTTTTGAGAGAAAAGAGGGCAGAAAGAATATTTGAAGACATAACCAAAATCTTGCTGAATTTGATGAATCTTGAAAGCAGCAAGAGAAAAATACCTCATATCACATACATCTGAACCTCAGTAAGACTGACAACTGATTTCTCTTCAGAAACCATGGATGCAAGGAGGCTGTGGTAAACACAAAGTGCTAAACAAACACTGTCCAAGAAGCCTATAACCAGAAAAAACATCCTTCAAAAACAGGAGAAATGAAGACATTCCCAGACAAAAAGTTTGTTGCTATCAGACCTGCCGCACAATAAAACACCAAAGGAAGTCTTTCAGGCTGCTATGGAAGGTACTTAGTACCTCATATCCACATGAAGAAATGAGCGCTGGTAAGGGTAACTACACAAACATAAAAGCATACAAGTAGTTTTGGAAAGCGTCTAGGTGGCTCAGTGTTAAACGGCTGCCTTCGGGCTCAGGTCATGAACTCAGAGTCCCAAATCCAGCCCCACATGGGGCTGCTCAGCGGGAAGCCTGCTTCTCCCTCTCCCATTCCCCCTGCTTGTGTTCCCTCTCTCACTGTCTCTGTCAAATAAATAAATAAAATCCTGGGGGAAAAAAAGTAGTTTTGGTTTCATGACTCCTTTTTTATTGTATCTGATTTAAAAGACAACTGCAAAAAGAAATAATTATATTGTTTTGATGGGTATATAATGCATAAAGATGTAATTTGTATAACATCAACAGCACAAAAAATGGGGAAGAAACAAGCTATCTATGAGCTAAGTTTCTGTACTCTAGTGATATTTTGTATTAATCTAAACTAGACTGTTATAAATAAAGATGTTCATTATAATCCCCAGGACTACCACTAAGAAAACAATTTAAAAAAATATGTAAACAGAAATGATGAAGGAATTAAAAGGGAATACGAGAAAATACATAAAAATACAAAAGAAGGAAAAGAAGGAAGTAATGGAAGAACAGAGAAACAAAAAAAATGACAGAATAGCAAAATGGCAGACATAAATCCTGCCTGATTAGTAATATAAATAAATACAATAAATTTATAAATATAAATAATATAATAAATATATTTAGATATAAATTAAATACTCCACTGAAAAGTTAATGATTGGCAGAATGGATAAAAAAATAAAAGATCCAACTGTGTGTCTACAAGAGACACACACATAGACACATATAGGTCAAAATTAAAAGAAGAAAAAAAGGTATACCATGCAAATAATAACCTAAAGACAGCTGAGTAGGTATACTAATTTTAGGCAAAACAGACTTTGAAGCAAAAAATTGTTTCTAGGGGTGCCTGGGTGGCTCAGTGGGTTAAGCCTCTGCCTTTGGCTCAGGTCATCATATCAGGGTCCTGGGATTGAGCCCTGCATCAGGCTCTCTGCTCAGCAGGGAGACTGCTTTCCCCTCTCTTGCTCTGCCTGTGTCCCTGCCTACTTGTGATGTCTCTGTCTGCCAAATAAACAAACCAAAAAAATCTTAAAAAAAAAAAAAACTGTTTCTACCAACCAACATTTTACAGTGATGAAAATGTTCAATCTATCAAGAAGCTATAACAATTATAAATGTAACTAACAAAAGACATGCAAAGTCCATAAAGGAAAAAATGAAAGAATTAAAGGAGAAATAGAAAATTCAACAATAATAGTTTAGGACTTCAATGCCACACCTGCAATAATGGATTGAACCCTTATGGCCAGATAAGAACAGGGAAAGAAAGACTTTAAGAACACTATGAATCAACCAGACCCAATGGAACATCTATAGAATACTCCGCCCATCAAGAGCATAAAACACATTCTTCCTCAGTAAACATGAAGCATTTTCCAGGGTAGACCATGTGCTAGATCATAAAAAAAAGAAAGCCTTAATTAAATTTAAAGGACTGAATTACACATAGCATGTTCTCTAATCACGATTAAATAAAAATGGATCAAAGACGAAATGGATCAAAGACCATAAACGTCATAGAAGAAAACATGTATAAATCTTTGTGACCTTGGATTAGGCATTGATTTCTTGGCCATGACACCAAAAGCATAAGCAAACAAAGAAAACACAGAGAAACTGGACTTCATAAGATTAATCCCATCTGTCCTTCAAAAAGCATAGGAAAGTGAAAGGACAATCAACAGAACAAAAGAAAACATTTGCAAATGATATACTTAATAAGGTTCTAGTATCCAAATATATACAGGATGCTTACAACTTACCAAAAAAAAAAAAAAAAAGCCCATTATGAAAATCGACTACTGATAGTGAGCATTTATTTACATATTTATTGGCCATTTAAATAATCTTCCTTGGAGAAATATTTATTCAATTTTTTCACCCATTTAAAATTGTAGATTACTTGCTTTTTCACAGAGTTGTAAAAATTCTTTATATATTTTGGATACTCATACTCTCAAATGATTTGCAAATCTCTCTCTATATATATATCTGCTTTTTACATTCTACATAAGAAAAGAATGCTGGCAAGAATGTTTGAAACACAAACCCAAACCAAAGGCAGATGCTTAACCAACTGAGCCACCCAGGTGCCCCTGAAATTCTATGAATTGATAAGAAACTTCTCAATTTCTTTCAAATGAGTGAGACTGTGTGCAGAGATGGCACAGTCAGAATAATCATATTCTGTGACTCATGGTATTACTCGGTTGCCTGTCTGGGTTGGTTTGAAAACATGGCTGCAAATGTTTGGCCTCCTTCCATCACAAAGTGAAGCCCAGGTCCCCTGTCCCATTGAATCTGAGTGGACTGCTTCAAACAGAGTGACAGCACAAGGGGTAATATGTGCCTTCAAGATTAGTTCATACAAAGCCCTCTAGCTTCTGCCACACTGAATGTCACATAAAAACTTTAAATACCCTGAGGGTGCCATGCTGGAAAGGCCACCTGTAGGCTTTCCTAGCTGAGCCAGAACCTCTGGTTTTCTCCACCAGGGTGCCAGATATGTGAATGAAGAAACCATCTTGGAAGTAGATTCTCTAGTTCCAAATGTTTTGGTCCTTGGCTTTCAGTTCTTCCCCGCTGTGGCCCAGATTACACATAACAGGGCCAAGTCATCCCTGCTGTGCCCTGTCTGAATTCCTGACTCACAGAATCCATGAGCAGAATCAAATGCTTGTTTTGTGTCACTACATTTGGGGTGGCTAGGTCCTCAGCAACCAATACTAGAACATAGATTAACCATTTAAATGAAGAAATGTTAGCTGAATGTCAGTTTTTAGCAAAGGGATTCAAAGACTAGTAAAGACAATTCACAAGCCAGCATTAGATTGTAATTTGCACTCCACTTGCAGAGACTACTTAACATCAACATTTTTAACTGAAAACTAGAGAAAGGTCGGGCTGTTCCACCCATGTCTACTCCAATGAGATAGAAAAATTACACTTTGTAATTTTCCTTTTTATTTTTCATAGTCAATAACTATCCTTGGCTGTTTATCTCAAGCCAGTCACTCACCTTTTCAAATCATTCACCTTTTTCAATGTATCATTCACTATATAGGCCTGAGATGCTTTGGAAATGACTAAACGAGTAGCTCAAATATTAACAAGCTTGCTTGGAAAATGCAACTTGCAACTGGACATGAATGCTTAGCCTTTACCAACCTACAAATGAAAGGACAGTGTACTGTTCCCAAGTTTTTACATCACCAACATAAACATAAAGCTTGATCCAAAATACTAATGATACGTCAATTACACATTAAATTCTTGTAGGCATATTAGTTAAGTGAATATTCCTAAAAATTCGTGCAACGTTTACCTCACTGCTCTCAAAATAATTGGGTAACTGAACTGAGGCTTTGTTCAGTTCTTCTAACATCCTCTAACTCATATTCATAAAAGGGTCAAAGAAAACTATTCCCTAGAAGGAATAGTCCAACTGAGAGAAATAAGGCAAGCCTAAGATATTCCTCAACCTCAGTAAGCAGAACCCACCCAGAACACCACATTCAAAAGTCTGGTGTCGATTTGTACAAGGTCTCTGCTGTCATGCTCAGATCCTACACCTGCTGGTGACCGAGGACACAAGGAAACCTAAGGCCATAAGCACTTTCACAAGTCTCTGTATCTACCCTACACTTTTTCTTAGCTCTTACTAGATAATACAGCTTAGATTTAAACAATTTTTCTATAAATCTTCATGTTTCTGACACGGTAAAAACATCTTGTTCTTTCTCATATATCTTAACTATTTCTAATGAGTATCCTCATTTTATAACACTGATATTTAGGAATAGAAGGACCACATATACACATGTCTACAGGAAACTTATTACCACGTAGTAGTAAGGAACATGATTGGACCTGTGGTCAAGTCAGCACAGTGTATCAGAATTGTAAATAAGAGTATTAGAAGTTTAGGCCTAACTATACCATTAACTAGCTCTAAATCTTTGTGATTCAGTTTCCTGATTTGTAAAGGGAGGGGATGAAGTTAGATAATCTCCATCAATTCTATGATACCCCATATATTGTACTGTGACTTTTTCACAGTGATCCTAGCTTTCTATTGCACAAGTGGCAGAACTCTGAAATCCAGAAATCAATACATTTATTTCTGTCATATTATGGGATTCTTCATACATAAGACATAGAGATATATTTTGACCTTTCCTAAGGGTATAAATAATTCTAAAATCCAAGTCTTTCACTAATGTCAAATTATAAAACTCACTAATTGGCTCAATAAATTACTTAAGCTTTTAATAAAAAGCTTTATTAGAATAAAAATCCCCATTGAATACTTTAAATTTTCCAACCCCTAGCTCTTATTCAGTCTAGTCCTTGAACACAGATTCTTTATAAGATCCTAGCAAATAAAATAATGTACCCTCTTTTCCATGTTGCAACTAAATTACTGTTTCTGCTGTCTGCATAATTTCCCATGGAGTTGATGTACTATGGTAGTTTTAAGCCTTCCCTACGGTTAATTAGATCAACACTGATTTCTTGAACAATGTACAATGCTGCAGTGAACACATCTTTATACATAATTTTTCCTTCATTTGGATTATTTCCTTAGGATAATAAGCTACATCAAAGGATACTCACATTCACTTTTTGAAACAAACTGCTAAACTGCCTTGGAAAAAAGTCTATCACTACACCCTGCTGCCCACATGAATGCAATCGTTTCATGTTATACCAGCAAAAATATTAGTAGGTACTTCTTCACTGTAGTTTCTGTATCTATGTATTTGATAAATTGTCATGTAAAAATGTTGTTCCACAGAACTTATTTGCGTGTCTCTTATATCTGATTTGTCCATTTACTTACTGATGTCTTGGTACTCTTCAGGAAGTTTTGGTTTGACCAACCTTTTTATAAACCCTAGACTTTACTTCTCTTCCCTTTATATTTTGTGCTTACCTGTTTTTAAGATGTGCCTCCAGATCACAGCGTTGCATGACAACTTGGCACACTGAAGAAAATGGACATAACACTAATAATTTGTCCAGAAGCTTATGAACTAGAATATTGGACTTCTTACACAACTTAAAGTGGAGTCTTTTCCGGTCCAATGGACAAAAGTCCTTCTCCTGTAAGAAGTTTTTGAGGCACTTGCAGCAGAACGTGTGTCCACAGGGGCTGTCTAGTGGCTGCAACAGAGTCTGAAGGCAAATATGGCAGACCAGGTCGTCATCTACTTCATTCTGGTAATTGTATAAATGGTTCTCTCTTGTCCAGTGCTGCTGGCCACATTCAAAACACAGAGGATTGAAGAGGAGGAGGAGGTCTGCTCCACAGACACCATCTCATCACTTGTTCCCATTTTGAATCAACCAAAGCAGTTTCTCTATCTTCACACGTTAGACTTTCACTTCACGTATGGTTTCCTTTGATGAGCAATGATGTATCTGACTAAAATCAAGGTTTTTCTAGATAAACCAAACAAACCACAACTGTAATTAGCATCAGTCAAAAGGGGCTAAAAGTCATCAATATCATATTACTTAGTTAACTTCTTTTTAGGTTAAAAAATAAAATTCAGATCAGGTGATAAATTGGTCATAAAACCCTAATAAATTTGCTAGCTGGTTAAGCTTGCAAAGCTTAACTTGCTACAAACCTGCTACAACCTGGCTACAACATTGCCAAGTTCTTGGTGAAAGAAGAACTTGTGATTAAAAGCAAAGATGCTGCATATGCTGTGACATAAGAGAATCAATCCATTTTACAGACTGAAATCCTCCAACACTTTGCTGCTCAGTGGTAGTTTTTAAAGCCAATTAATCTACATAGCATGCTAATAATGCAAATTGAGGTATATTATGCGATACATTTGCATCTGTCATCCCAGTCATGGTTCTTTCTTCTCATTTTCTGCATTTACATTGCCAGACCAAAGGCTGTGTCTTTGAAATGTTGTCTCCAGGATAATTCAGTGTCTATTTAAAAAAATGACCTTCGCCCTGTACTATGTTTGGAAAAAATGGATTTCAAAATAGGTATGATTTAAATATTCTCTATGTAGCCCAGATTATAGAAAGATAAACTACACAGCATATATAGATAACATCTGTGCAAACTCCGTAAAGTGCAGTACTACTTTATAGCATTAGGGAAAAAGCCCACTGTCATTCAATTAAATTGGTAGAGTGTGTTATAAATTATAATTCCACCTCGTATTATTCAACACTTTGATCTGTTCTTGCTTACTCAAAACGGCAGTTTGTGTGTGCGTGTGTGTCTGTCTCCTGTCCAACTACAGAAGGCTCTCAAAGCCATACCCCCCCACCCCTAGGTCATGCACCTCTAGCAAGGAATGCTGCCCTCAGGTTCCCCAGCAGCACTAGGGCTTAAAAATCAACTCCAGAGGCAGCAGCTGTCTATAGTCACCCTTCAGTAAATATTTACAGTCTCTAGTATGACTCCACATTGACAGGAGAGGTAGGGAGAGGACAATTAAGAAAACCCAATATTTAAAATTCAGCGTACTCCAAGAAAGCCCTGCACAGGAGGCTGTTATGTGAATACAGAGAAAGATGAGGAGAACTGGTCATCTAACTCAAGTTTGGCTTTATAGTCGGAAATACTTTCAAAAGGGGAAAAGTGCGCACTGCTGTGTTGTGTGACAGGGCGTCGGCCAGATGGAACCAGACAAAGGCCCCTCTGTGGAGCCTCAAGGGCTTCAGAGCACCTGGCACGCTCCCCTAGTATGCAGCAGGTCAAAATACCCGAGGCACAACACCTTCAGGCTGCGGGAATCATCAAACCTGGGCCTCCCAGCCACAGAGCAAAAGGGGCAGACACCAAGTCAATGCTCCCAATGGATGTTTCAATGAGAAAATTCTCTTCCCATCACACATCCATATTTATCACTTTGTTTATCCAGAGTATTTATTAGAAAAACAATATTAACATTTCAACAAAATTAACAAGAGGTGCCATGACTTATGAGCAGGTGGCTAGGATTCAAATGGGATGGCTGACCTTCGAGACACTGTTTTGAAAAATGACTTAATAAAATAACAAGAGCAGCCTGTGATCTGAACTCCTATTGTACCAACATTAAGAGAGCAAATGTAACTCACAAGCCTTGTTCTTTACCCTCTGGGCATCATAACTTTTCAGACTTCGGTGCAAGACATGTGAGATTAAGGAGAGAAACAGCATTTATCCCAGACAAAGTATTTTAACACAGAATGTCTACAGACTCTAATTCCAGTCAGAAAACTCACATATCCTTTGCTCTTCTTTCTTTGTGATAGTATTTAATTTCTCTTTTCCTCAAGAAAATATACTGCAATTCAAGCCTCTCACATAATGACTAAGAAAGCATTTCTCTTGACTATTATATTTTAGCTATTTTTTAAATCTCTAAATAACTTTGAGTTTTTTATCACAAAATCTTTTCATGAGGAAAAATAACATGTTCCCAGTTAAAATACCAAATAACAACTGCATTATCTCCCACCCCCGAGATACCTCTTTTACCATGAAACAAACATTAAGTGAAAAATCACCCTGTATAGCTCACTAGCATGTGCTCGTGCGTACTGACTGCAGAACTGCCAGGCTGTGCAACACAAGTACTGAAGAACACATACTCTGGAGGAAGTCTGGGAGGGTTCGAACCTTCGCTCTGCCACTTAACGAGCTCTGTGACCTTTCTAAATATCTCTGTTTCCTCCTCATGTGTAAAATGTAAAATGGGGATAACCATGGTGCCTATTTCAAAGGGTTGACATAAAGAAAAAACGAACATATAAAATAACAAATGAGTGTATAAAATAGTGTCTAGCACATCGTATGTGCTGTGTAAGTATTAGCTATTATTATCATTATTAAAGATAAACAGAAGTTCAGACAGATGAATGATTTGTGAAATGCCAAACAACGTATAATTACTTGGTAAGAGATAAGGGTGATAAATCTAGTTCTTTCTTGCTTCAAAATAACCCAAGAGCAAATTAAGTAATTACAAGAGAGAGGCGAGGTATTTCATCGTGAAACATATGATACGTAAAATATTATTTAATCATAAAACAACTTATAGTCAGGCTTAGTAAAATTACATTAAGGATATGTATACTATTTTTAATGTAGATTAAATACTATTAACTACTCAAATATTAGCGATACTAGCTGTAGCATGCTTAATAATTGAAAAGGGCAGTTAAATGAGTCAGTCTTTATACTATATAATTTACAAATGCCCCACACTTTTAATACCAAATTTCAGAGTTAAAGGAGGAATGAAAAAGATATTACTGTGTATATTAACTTCTGATAGAAAAGTAAATATAAGTTATTTACTGATTTTAAAAAATATTTTCCCCCAAACACTATTATCTTCTAACTACCAACTGCCCAGGCAATTGCCTTTCTTTTTTGGCAGGGGTTGGTGGTGGGGGAGACTAAGTATGTTTATCATTTAAAAATATTCACTTAAAAACTTTTAAGCCATATATTATACTAACTTATATCAATAAATTATAAATCATTGGCCAACTGGTCAAATAAAAAGTAGTTACATTAGACTTAATATATGTGTTCTTTAATTTAAAACATAACATACAGAGCATTAACAGCAGTACTAACTGGGATGGGAATCACAGGTGACTACTTTCTTCTTATGTTTACCTGTGTTTTCTAAAATGGCCACGAGCAACTTGTATAATAAAAATCAACTTCAGGGGCACCTGGATGGCTCAGTGGGTTAAAGCCTCTGCCTTCAGCTCAGGTCATGATCCCAGGGTCCTGGGATTGAGCCCCGCATCGCGATCTGTGCTCAGCAGGGAGCCTGCTTCCCCCTTCCTCTCTGCCTGCCTCTCTGCCTGCTTGTGATCTCTGTTGGTCAAAAAATAAATAAAATATTTAAAAATAAATAAATAAATAAATAAAATCTTTTAAAACAATAAAAATAAAAATGGAAGAAGAAGCTGTAAATTTCCAATGCTTACAAGTAGAGGAAGGGTGAGGATAAGCCACAGGAGGCAAGGATAAAGGTCGACTTGTTTCCTACACCAGGTTCTAGCTCATTTATTTTGGAGCCATAAGTATTTTATGTAATTTTACTGAACAAAATTAAATCAAAAAGCAGTGCTGATAAACTGTGAGTGGGAGGAAACAAGCAGACTGAAGCATGTACCCCGCTGCCCTCGACTATGAAGAACTGCCACTTGATGGTACATTCTCAGTGGGCTTACTCCCAGCACAGAAAGAACTAGAAACAGAGCCATAAATGGCTCTCAGGAATCTAGAGCTATTGGTAATGGTCATGTTGCACGATTATTCTGAGACTCGTGTCTGTGCGGTGGGCTAAGTCAAATGCGTAACTACACTGTGTGTCTTCAGGGACTTTTCTCTGTGGCTGATGAAGTTAAATCCCTGTGGTCCCAGGTGTGAGGTCAAGTATCAGAAAATCACCTTGTGATTAATCTTACAGAGCAAGTGTTCCAGCTCTGTCCATGGGAAAGGCCTGGACACAATGACCTTCCCGGTGGGAATTAGCACTCCCAACACTGAGACTGCGATCTCCATGAAGCATCGTCCTCTAAAAATAATCAGGAATCCTTGAAGAAATGGCCCATTGCAGGGGTGGGGCCTCCGACATAGCCTGTTTCCTCATATCAGGAAGCAAGGAAGCTATCTTTCTACTCAGGTGGCCTCAAAGTTCTCGAACCAAGCTTGAAAAGCTCTCGTCCGCCAAAAATAAGACCATTTCAATATCTTTGGTAAGGACGAAAAGTGCAGTGGATTGAAGTAAGTCCCACACTTCTGAGCTCCCAGAGATAGAAAAGCCCACCAAAGAGAAAACTACTCAAGTCACCACCCTTGGGTGATGTTAAGGAACCAAATCTCTATTCACCTTTGAACTGGGAAAGAACCAAGCAGGGACGCCTGGATGGCTCAGTCAGTTAAGCATCTGAATAACTCAGGTCATGATCTCAGGGTGACATGGAGCCCCATGTTGAGCCCTGCATGGGGCTATGTGCTCAGCGGGGAATCTTGAGACTTGACCCTGCAGAATCTTGAGATTCTCCCTCCCTCCCTCTCCCTTTGCCACCCCCAACAGCTCGCCCTCCTCACCCCTCTCTAAAATAAATAAATAAATAAACAAATCTTTTAAAAAGAGAAAGAAAAAAATCAAGCATTTGTCCTTTATTCCTCCCCCCCCGCTTTTTTTTTTTTTTTTGAGTCTTGTACTAATCATATTTATTATTTTCTGTATCTTATGATGTTTTGACATCTCAGGAGGACGTTACAGACCTGGAGAGAGACTGCCCATTTCAGGACTGGCTAATTCCTTTTTCTTTTTCTTTTTTTTTTTTTTCCATCTTTATTTCCTATGTGATCTGGATCTCAGGATAACCAAAGAGTAGATGAGAGAGGTTTTACTTTGTAATATGCCAGCTAATAGATGAAGAAGGAAGGATAGAATTAGAATATCATCATCTTGCCACTCCCAATAAATAAATAAATCTGGCTAGTGGTCATCAATGGTTAGTAATATTTCACGAGGAAAGGAAGCTGGGCATCATACACTTGCTGTTAGAAATACACCCACCTTTAAAGCAGACTTGCATGCAAACACTAACCCGCTCAACCAAGACTCCAGATCTGCAAATATAAGGGATAGAGATCAGGTTAAATTTCATTACAAGAATCCCATCGACAAAATTCAGCCTGTAGGCAACTCTAAAGAAGGGACAACTTAATTTCTGAGGGGTTGTAGGAACCTACAGATTAAAAGATACTCAAGAGACATATGTCAATGCATTGATCTCTTGTAGACCGCAAATTGAACAAGCAAAGTATAAAAGAATTATTAGGCAATCAGAGAAACATGAACATTGACTCTATATTTGATATTGGGGGATCATTAGTCATTTCTTAGGTGCACTATTATTGTAGCTATATTTTTTGAAAGCCTTTATCATTACTAAAATATTTACGAACTATGAGCTACCTGGGATTTGCTTCAGAATAATCTGGGGGGGCGGTCATAGAGGGGTTGTCCAAGAAGACAAAACAAGTAGCCATATGGAAGCTGGGGGATGGGTAGATGGGGGTCGTTATCCTGTTCTCTGTGCTTAAGAATATCCCAGTTTGTTCAATGAAGACCCTATCTGCCCTCCTACTCAAGAGCCTCCATAACTCAAGCTAGGCAGACAGTAGTTCCCTGAAAGAGGAGTTTAGACAGAACAAGGGGATGGTCCATCTACTTCCCTTTGGTTGCAAAAGGGAGTCTCTGTGGCTACCTGGGGCCCAGCACAGATAAGCATAAGTGGAATGAAGGAATGACCAAGTATCAAGGTGGGGGAGAGATGGGGGAGGGGGATGGGAAACCCATTCAGCATGCTCCAGTCAAGAGATAACAGATTGTTAAGTGTCTGGATAACAATCTTAGTGTAGCTGAGATGCATGATTCAGATCACCAGAGCTGATTACAGATGAGGGAAAGTAGGTCAAAGTTGCCTTAAGAATGAAGAGATGCCAAAAACTCAGGTTCCTTTTTTATCTGCTAGAAACAGCACTTCTTGCCTCTGCTCTCCGCTGTGCTTCCCACCTCCCGTCTCCCACTCACCCCGCTCCTCCTTCCCCTCCTCTCCCCACTCCCAGTCCCTCCCCCTCCACCTGAGCATCTCCCCTCTCCTCCTCTTCCCCTTCTCTTTCCCCCCACTATTCCCTTGTCCTCAAGTCTCCCTTGCTCCCTCCATGCCCCCCACTCGTTAGTCACATCCCCTTCCCTAGGCAGTGAGGGTCCATAGCCCAGCCCCCCTCCCTCTTTCCTCCACATCCTGGTCCTGAGCAAGGTGGGAGCAGGAGGAAATGTTCAAGAGCCTGTCACCTTCTCGCTGTGTGCCTGTTTCTCCCTAGAACACCTCAGTGAGAATCCAAGATGAAAGGAATGGCTTCCCCTGTTCGGGAATGACTTGACAACAACTGCTCAGCTCTGGCATCCATTTGTACACGTATCTTAGGCTGTGGGAGACTGAAGCTGGTGCCAGCCAACTCACAGCACCATCTCCTTCTCTCCCCTTTCTTCCTTTTTCCTTTTTATTTTATTTTATTTACTGAAGTTTCTGTATTTGTGTTTGTCATCTCTACACCCAACGTGGGGTTTGAACTCACCACCCTGCGATCAAAAATTGTATACTCCTCTGACTGAGCCAGCCATGCACCCCTCCCTTTACTTTTTAAAGCTGCTGACATTTGGGGGGCCCTTGGGTGGTGGCTCAATTAATTAAGCATCTGCCTTGGGCTCAGGTCATGATCTCAGGGCTGTGGGGTCAAGCCCCACATCGGGCTCCCTGCTCGGTGGGGAGCCTGCTTCTCCCTCTCCCTCTGCCCCAACCCCACTCATGATTCTCTCTCTCTCAAATAAATAAAATAAAATCTTAAAAAAAAATCAAGCTCTGGTGTCACTGTAGCTGGGCTGGGCATGTTACAAATGATCAGAAAAGCCACCCTGAGAAGCTTCAAGACCTAAAACGGAACTGTGTGGGCTCCAAGGGAGCCGTGTGAGGCCCGTGAGGTTGTGGCCGCAGAAGG
Source organism: Mustela nivalis (assembly GCF_964662115.1). Classification (NCBI taxonomy): domain Eukaryota; kingdom Metazoa; phylum Chordata; class Mammalia; order Carnivora; family Mustelidae; genus Mustela; species Mustela nivalis. The sequence continues at coordinate 819 of NW_028134149.1, read as the reverse complement.
AGCCTGGCCAGGCCGCGTGGAGGTAGAGAGCGGCTGCAATCACACTTCCCTCCCCCTTTCCTGCCCCAGCTCCCTGAGCTTCACACACCGGCTGCTGCAATCCACAGAGCTTACGGTGACATGCGCTGACTTGTGTCCCCCCAAAACCCATATCCCCAGTATCTCACAATGTGACTATATTTGGAGATAAGCCTTTGAGGAGGTGATTAAGTTAAACGAGGTCATGAGTCCCATGGGACGCATCTCTCTAATATGGGGATGAGGGCACAGATGTGAGCAGAGAAGGCCACATGGGACGCAGTGAGAAGACAACCATCTGCAAGCCACTGAGACAGGTGTCACGTGAACAGAGCGTGCCAGCGCCGTGATCTGGGACTTCCAGCCTCCAGAACGATGTGGAAAGCACATGCCCCATACATAAGGCATCTGGTCAGTGGCGCTGTTTTATGGCAGCCTGAGCAGGGCTGCTACAGTGACCAGCTCCTCATGATTCGGAAGTTGATAGGAGGCAAGTGGCATGTCACATCATTTAGACTATGCCACACTGGAAAAGTCAGTAAACTCCCCATACAGCGTCCAGGCCACATTTCTGCTCCCATCTCTCCTGCTGCCTGCCTGCCTCCTGCGCCCGGAACGACACGGAATTACCGACGCACAGAGCCAGGGCCCCTTAGTGACTACTGAATGCATGAGGAAACAAAGGCACAGGGAAGTCCCCGAAGAACAAACGGAAATGGCCAGAAAGTGGCCCAACCAAGATTTGAACTGGCTCTTTTCTCCAGAGTTCGTATTCCTGACACGGCCCTCCCCCAAACCCAA